>NC_133620.1:432858081-433158081 GCF_048593235.1 Sminthopsis crassicaudata
CTGGGAAGGGACCACACTTCTCTTTTGGTGATAGGGATGATAATGGCTTTGGGGAGGGTTGGAGGGTGAGTATAGGGATATGGAAGGACTTGAAAAATTTAAAGGAGGTAGTAGGAAGATTGCTGCAAGAAAATTGTCAACTCTAACCTAAAATATTCAGGGAAGTCTTTCTTCCTGGAAGGGAGGTCTGGTGGCATTTTACTGTTTAAAGACAGGCAAGGCCATGTGTTTATATGTGTATGTTTGGTGTTCAGGAGTGTAATCCATGTTTATAGGTACTCCTAAGGCAAACTAAGGTATTAAGAGAACCTATTTGATTCTCCCCCCTTCAGACTCAAGCAAACTGCTCATTAGTTTCTTCAGGTATGGAGTGTTTGTATTTATGTAAAGTAGTAATGGAGAGTAGTTCACCTCATGTTTATAGCAATGTTACTATTCTCAGATTTCTCCTCCCCCCCCCCTTAGAGGGGAAATTGGGAGAACAAAGCTCTTGTTTTGCTTTTCCAGAGAGTGAAACAACACAGAACAGCACCAACAGCCAAGTCCTGTGATGCAGGGAAATCAATATTTTGCTTACAACTAGTCAGGGAATTTGCATCTAAACAGAAGGCTAAGGAGCCTTTTTGGAGCAGAGCAGGCTGCAAGAGGCACAGAGAGCAGAGAATTAACAGATAATTTCTCATTGTTCCTGGATTCATCCCCCACACCAGGCAGCTGGGACCTGCAGTGTCTCCTGCGGTCACAGCAGCATCCAAGACCTGGTATTTCTCAGCTTAAATGGAAAAAAGCATTTGCCCTGACACCATTGTAGGAAAGGACTGAAGGCTCTGATGCTCCTATGGTCATGTCAATAGCTATTGAATGTGTGTGTGTGTGTGTGTGTGTGTGTGTGTGTGTGACAGAGATGGAGATAGGCAGAGATCTCTGGGACAGAAACAGAGTTTGTGAAATAATTCTTGTGCACATTTTAAAAGTCAGTGACTATAACAACCACAATTTTATCAGGGAGATGACCAGACTACATGGATTGTGGAAGAAACTGTGATTTGGTCAGAGTATGAAACTTCCAGTATGGAGACATCTTTCATTGAGACATATTAAAACCCATCAATGATTTATTAGTCCTGAGAATGGATCGGGGCAGGGATCCACACCCATCTACTTTGGGAGAATTGGGAGATGTGGTCAGAGAAGGAGAAAAAAAGAAATAGAAAGAAAAGGTATAGGCCAAGAGGAGACTGGTGACTACTTAATAGTTATTTACATTGGCCTAGAAGCAGAAGAATGGATATTTCAAAGTCTGGAGCATTACATCCCTTACCCCTGTTTTCTTTTTCCCTTTCCCCCTCCCTTCACCTACTCTGTAAATTGTTCACAAACATTTATTGGTGAATCTTTCTGAGGCTCAGATTTGAAAAGCCAAATCCGTCCAGGCATACTTCTGGAAAGTCAGCCAAAATTATTATTGGAGATTGGGGAGAGGTAAGGGCAGCATCTTTCCCCCTCACCTTAACTCTCAGGCCCTGGGGAGTGGTTCTCTGTTGTCTCTCTGGGCACAGAACCATCCAGTATTATGCTGTGAAGTTTTGCCAAAATAAAATAATATATTTTTTTAAATGGAGCCCAGGTAGATAATCGCTGCTGTAGTGGGTGGGAAGAACAGTTTCTTTGACATGAGCTGATGTGTCATATTGTCTTTCTCTCTCAATGCGATTTATAAATAGGGAGCCCTTACCCCCTCCCTTTCTCCCCTAGTCTAAGCCCCCAGCAAGGAGTTAAAGGGAGCAGTACCTGGGATTATTTAACATTTAGGTGAGCACTCAAGAACACACACACACACACACACACACACACACACACACACACACACACACCATTGAATTACACTACTCTGGTCTGAACCAAAGGGAAATTCTGGTCCATCCTGTGCAGCTTCTATGCTCCCATCCACCTCCATATCCTTATGGTGTCACAGATACCAGTTACCTGGAGGCCATTTCTGTTGAGCCGATTTTTTCACTGAGAAAACATGTTAGTGAGAACTGGGATCTTAATGGTGGCAGTTTCAAGACTTATGGTCTGTATATGTTATTAATGGGAGCAGAAATGATTTTGACTTCATTTTCTATTATGTCTTAACATTTGAACTTTAAAATCAATATGGAAGGCCTAATGTACAGGTGGAGCTCCTCAACTCCTCTTGAAATAATCCTTCCTCCATGCCAGTCTCATCCAATCAGAGGCCTTCAGCAAAGCAGACTTATCAAAGCCCATAATGCAGGCTTCAAGGTGGGGTTTCCAGGGACCCTTCTCTCCTCTAGACAAAATATAAAAAGGACACAGAATTAGCCTGGGAAATCTAGTTCTGGCTCTTTTCTATGAAGGATCCCCACTTCTCAAGCCACACTGAATCACATTTGCATGTCATTCCCCTGTTCTTCAATTCAGATGAGAGCAGAATCCTCTGAGGTTTTGGTCTCTTGCCAGGCCAACTGCAGCCTGGAGAGCCAAAGCCTCCCTCAGGGAACAATGAGAAAGAATCAGAAGATAAATTTCATGTAGATCACAGTCTTGCCTGTGGCTGGCCTTGACTCTGTCTATTCCCTTGATTTGGGTTGATTTGTTTATTTGAGTTTTCTTTAAGAACTCATATCTATATAGTATTTTATAGTTACAAATCATTTTACCTATGTTTTTTCATGTGAATTTCATGATGTCCCTATGTGGCAGATAGTGGAAGAAATTGTTATCCTTGTCTTACAGGTTAGAAAACCGATGCTAAGACAGATCAATATTTTCATTTTATAGATAAGCATACCAAAACTATAAGGGGGAAAGTGACTTCCAACAATTCAGAGCTAGGAATTGGCTGAAGCAGGACTTAAATATAGACTTTAGGATTCTCAAAGTATATTTTGTTAAGTGCCAACACTCAAACACAGATCTTCTGCCTCTGAAATCTGTACTCTTTCCAGTATATTACATAATCTCTCTTAATCTCAGAGATGGATGCACCATTCATATGAAAGAGAGCAAGTAGCCAGATCCCAGGGGTCCTTGCAGCCATGGTTCTGTTGTTCAGAAAAAGAGGACACTTGGTGACCTTGTTCTTGAATGAGTCTTCTCCCTTTGGATTGAAGTCCTAGAGGGTAGAGTGGTGAGTTGGGACTGGCATCTCTGGGTTGCTTCACATTGTCAGTGTAACCAGTTTCCTGGAAAGGGCCAAGATGAGATTCTTGTAAGAATAAAGACTCAAAGACTGGAATTTTCCCTAAGGAGCAGGGAGAGAGTTTGCAATGTCAGGACTCTGGCTGCTCTGCTAATGAAAATAAACCAGATAAAATGCCAGAGCTAATTAAAGTGACAAACCTGGAAAGGCCCTGTCAAACTGAGAAAGTCTTAATCTTTGATTTCAGCAGAAATCAGGCAGCTCTGATGAAACAGACTTCTGATTGGTTGGCTTAATGGACCCTGGAGGTAAAGGAAAGCTGGGTCCCCTGGAAAGAGCAAATCTGCCTAGCCACTCAATCATTCCTGATTGTTCAAGGGTGAAGAACAAATGACTTCTCACCACACAATCCTCAAACATCCTTTTTCTGAGACTCAAGCTTCCTAAGTTCCAAATTCATTGACTTTGAGATAAACAAAGGGAGTATGGAATAGTTAGCCAAAAGCAATGATCAAGCATGCCTAGTATGCAGAGCCTGATCTCAGGAACTGGAAGAAATAGATTATGTGATTTTTGTTCCTTAGAACAAAAATGAATTAATGTTAAGTCATGTATCATAAAGAGTGGTATCGTCTGCATATCTGAGATGATTATTATTTCTCCATGCAACCTTAATTCCAATTTTTATTCATCCAGCCGGTCATTTCATATGATGTATTCTGCACACAAGTGAATAAGGTGATAATATACAACTTTGTCATACTGCTCTCTCAATCTTCAACCCAATTAGTTGTTCTATGTTCAGTTTTAACTGTTACTTCTTGACCTGAAACAGGTTCTTTAGGAGACAAATAAGATGATCTAATATTCCTAGCTCTTTAAGAATTTGCCACATTTTGTGGTGACCCACAAAGTCAAATGCTATAGTATAATCAATAAAGCAGAAGTTGATGTTTTTTTGGAACTTTTTTGTTTTCTCCATAATCCCACAAATGTTAGCAATTTGGTCTCTAGTTCCTCTGCCTATTTCAATACTAGCTGGTAATTCTCAATTCACATATTGGAAGCCTAGCTTGCAGAATCTTAAGCATAATTTTACTGATATGTGAAATGAGTATAATTAGTACTTTAAACATTATTTAATATTACCCTTCTTTAGGATTGGATGATCTTTCCAATCCAGTGGCCATTGCTGAGTTTTCCAAATTTGCTGGCATATTTAGTGCAACTTTTTTAAAAAGCATCATCTTTAAGAATTTTAAATAGCTCAGCTGGAATTCCATCACCTTCACTCACCTTAGAATTAGCAGTGCTTCTTAAGTCTCTCTTCATTCTTCAGGATGTCTGGCTTTAGATCAGTAATTATACCTTTGTGGTTGTCAATGATGTGAAGATCTTTCTTGTGGAGTTCTTCTGTATATTCTTGCCATCTCTTCTTAATCTCTTCTATTTCTGTTAAATCCCTGCCATTTTTGTTTTTTATTATGCCCATTTTTGCACAAACTTTCCCTTGATAGCTCTAATTTTCTTGAGGAGAACTTCTGCCTTCCTCATTCTATTGCTTTCTTCTATTTCTTCTCTTTGCTTATTTAAGAAAATCTTCTCTCACTTTGCTATTCTCTAGAATTCTGCATTCAGTTGGGTGTATCTTTCCTCATCTCTTTTCTCAGTTATTGTAAAGTCTCATCAGAGAGCTGTTTTACTTTCTTACTGTTTTTTTTTCCTTTGGAATATTTTTTGTTGCTCCCTCCTGTACATTGTTTTGAACCTCTGTCCATAGTTCTTAAGGCCCTTTCTCTACCAGATCTAATCGCTTAAATCTTTTCATCACTTCCACTTCATATTTATAAGGAATGTGTTTAGGTCATACTTATATGGTCTGATTATTTTGCCTACTTTCTTCAATTTAAGTCTTAATTTTGCAATAATAAGCTCATGATCTGAGCCACAGACACCTCTAGGTCTTGGTTAACTGACTATATGGAGCTTCTCCACCTTTAACTGCAAAGGCTGTTATTCTAATTCTATCTTAATTTCCTACTTTAGCATTTCAATCACCTATGATAGATGTGACATCTTTTTTTGGATTTTATTTCTAGAAGATGTTGTAAGTCTTCATAGAACTGAACAGCTTAGACCTCTTCAACATCAGGGGTTGGAGCATAGGCTTGTATTACTGTGTTGGTGAATGGTTTGCCTTGGATTTAAACAGATATCATTCAGTCATTTTTGAGATTATAACCCAGTACTGGTTTTCTTACCTGTTTATGGACTTTGTTGGCTATTTCATTTCTTTTTAGTGATTCTTGCCCACAGTAGGATATGTAGTGATCATCTAAATTAAATTCATTTATTCCCATCCATGTGAATTCATTGACAACCAAAATGTTGATGTTTAATCTTTTCATCAACTGTCTAATCACATCTAGCTCTCTTTGGTTCATTGATGTTACATTTGAGGTTCCTATGCAATGTTAATCTTTACAATATCAGGTTTTCCTTTCATCACCAGGTAGCTTTGAAGTTGCATATGGCCCACTTGCTTCATTCTTTCTGGACCAACTTGTATTTGTCCTCTGCTCTTTCCCAGTAATATGTTGGACACCTGAGGGACTCATCTTCCAGTGTCTTCCAGTGTCTATCATATTCAATGATATCTTTTATCATTTGAATACCATCCATGGGTTTTTTTTGGCAAAGATACTAGAATGGTTTATCATTTCCTTCTCCAGTGGATCACTTTTTGTCAGAACTCTTTCTCTTGGGTAACACTACAAGGCATGGCACTCTCTACAGAAACTGGAATTAGGTTCTTGTCCTGGCTGTTATCTAGGCAGTCACCTAGGCAGACTTAATCACTGCCTCAGTTCCCCCAACTGTGAAATAGGGATAATAACAGCATCTTCTGACCAGGATTGTTGTGAGGATCAAATGAAACGTCTATAAAGTGCTTAGTCCAGAATCTGGCACATAGTAGGCACTATATAAATTCTTTCCTCCTTCCCCTTCTACTCAAAGGAATGTTGTGAGGAAAGCACTCTTTCATCCCTTAAAGGCTACATAAATATAAGCTTTTATTGCTATAATAATAACAAATAAAAACATAGTATTTTCAGGCTTGAAAAGTTCTATGTAAGAATTGTATAAGGAGAGTAGTCCAGATATAAAATTAAATTTCAAAGGAACCTTTGAGGTTTTCTAGTTCAACCGAGTGATTTTTCAAAGAAGGGAGTTGAGGTGCAAAGAGATTGTCACTTCCCCAGATCTCCTAGAAAGTCAGTAGCAAAGCCTGTATTCAAACATGAATACTTCGACTCTAAATCCAGCTTTCTTTCCACTTCACCATTCAAATGGATTGTACCATGCCAATGAATTCCCTTTTTATAGGTGAGCAGACTGAGGTAAGCAAAGATTAAGTTTCTTGTCCAAGAACACTCAGCTAGTAAGGATCTGAGGTGATTTGAATCTTAAGTACTGACTCTAAGTCAAACATGCTTTCTACTAAATCAATGCCATCACTGTCATGATTGTTGTTATTGACATTTACTATTATCGTTATTACCGTTTCCCTGAAATCCTTCATTGATCATTTATCCTGAAACCTTAGGCAATTTACAGAAAATTTCAGCCCATGCCAGAGAGGAACACAGGTCACCATAAGGAAAGCCACTCAGGAAATCCAGCCTCCTGGCTCCTGGAACTATTTAGCTTTGCCATGGGAAAGTTTCATTCTCTCTCTCCATTCTGATATAATCAGTTGTGCAACCATAATTTAATGGATTAATCCAGGCTGCAAGTCAATCCCAGATGTTCTGCCTCTCATTTATATGCAGCCTGCAGGCAACCTCAAAATACAAGATACTAAATACAAATACTTTGGGTTATACTGCCCAGGGCTGTGGTTTGTTGCCTTTCAGATCATAAGATTTAGAGTTTAAAGAGATCATCTGGTAATTTGAAACATTAACTTTCTGGATAGGGAAACTGAGGCCTGGAGAGTGAGATTGATTTACCCAGGGCCAAACAAGGAGTAAATGACAAAACTAAGACTCAAAGCCAGCATTTATTTTATTACACCACATAAATTTCTCCTGGTTTCCCTAACTGATAACACTGTTCTGATTTTGGATACATTACTTAAAGTCTCTGAGCCTCAATTTTCTCTTCTATAAAAAGGAACACTCATTTCTGGTCTCTCCGTCACAAGGATTTTGTGAGGATATCAAGAAATAAGGAATATATAGTAAATGGAAGCTGATTTTCAAAGGAGATAGAAGACATTGTCTTCTCAAAGCTCGTAATACCAAGACTGAAGTTGGAGGAATGAAGGCGGAAGGATGCTGAGCCACTAAAACTTTCTGTTCTCCCACCCATGAAGCTCTCCATTGATCAAATTAGAGCCAAGTTTTTGGTCTTGAAAAGTTTCCCTGCATGAGAAGAAATTGCTCATTTGCTCTGAAATGTCAGGCGAGTATCTCTGTACAAAGAATGAGCGTCTGCTGGGGCATCTGACTGTTTTCCCAGATACATTTCTGGTAATGATACAAAGGCATTACTGAGCAATTAGTTCTGCTAATAGGGAATGTTAAATGGGCACCCTTCTCTTTACCTTATGTTGCTTCCCTCCTAAGTCTCTTTTTCAACATGTTTTATTTCTTTTTTTTTAAATCAACAAGTATTTATTCTCTCCTTCCTGTCCCTTCCCCAAACTGAAAAAAAAGAAAAGAAAAATCCCTTACAACAAATATACACAGTCAAAGAAAACAATTTCCTACATTGAACATCTCCAAAAGTTATGACTCAATCTATACCCTGAATCCATGACTCCCTATAAGGTAGGCAACATGTTTCATTACAAGTTTTTTGGAATTGTCATTGGTCATTGTGTTGATCAAATTCTTAAATCTTTCAAAGTTGTTTTTCTTTATGATAGTATTTTTGTATAAATTGTAATCCTGGTCCTGATCACTTCACTGTAATAGTTCTTGCAAGTCTTCCCAGGTTTCTCTGAAATTGTCTCTTTTGTTATTTCTCATGACATGAGAGTATTCCATCACAAGTATGTAGAATAATTTGTGCAGTCATGCCCCAATTGATGGGCGTATACTTAGTTTCCAGTTTACCAATAAAAATCTGCTTTAATAATATTTTTGAACATATGGATCATCTTTCTCTTATTGATCTCTTTGCCTCCCAAACATTTTTATAAGTATTTATAAGTAGCATTTTAAATTTTTTCTTTCTTTTAAAAAATTTTTTTAAGGTAATTGAGATTGTGACTTGCTCAGAATCATACACTTAGGAAGTATTAAGTACCTGAGGACTTGAATTCAGGGCCAATGCTCTATTCACTACACCATCTAGTTGCCACCCCCAAGTCTTCTTCCAAGTACAGCCCTAATTATGGTTGAAAATGGTGACTTGCGTCTCAGCATACAGTACCTAATTAATGGGCCAGGGGAACAGAACTAAGAAAAGTAGAAGATAAGAAATAAAAGAGAAAAAAATAGCAGATATTCTATGGAAGCAGGAATCATGTTCATATTCACATAGTAAGTTATGACTACAAAGAGAATTCACATCTATAATTACATTTGACATTCACAACATTTCAGCCAGACTAGATTCCCAACTGTCTCTTAATCTTATCCTGTCCTCTTCCACCTCTACTCATCCTCAGCAGGCCATCCTCAAAGTCCAGCATATTCCATAACTAGACCAGTGAAAATCCTTTATTTTCAAGACCAAGCTCAGTTACTATCTTCTCTGTGAAACTGACCTTTATTCCATGCAGCTGAAAAGTGATCTCTCTGCTTTCATGTTTCTTTATTTAAATAAAATATCTCTAAGAATTTTTGATTATTTATTTAATTTTTAATCTTAGATTTATTGATGTCTTTTGTTTTCATACTACATTAATTTCTGACTATTAGCTTTCCTGTACTGCTACCCAGTGGATCATCCCTTGCAACAAAGATTAAATAAGAAAAAGGAAGGAAAAAACAACAATTCAGCAAAAGGAAAAAAAATACACCAGAGAATTTGGCAACATATCTCATATTCCACAACAACATTCCATACCTCAGTATGTAAGAAGGACATACATTTTCTCAAGTCTTCTTTGGGGACAAACTTGTTCATTATAATTACAGTTTGGTGTTTTTATCCTTTGTTTACATTGTTGTAGTTGGTATGTATGTTATTTTGTTGGTTCTGCCCACTTCACTATGGACTAGTTCACATGTCTTTCCATGCTTCCCTTGAATTCTTCTTATTTGTTGTTTCTTATAGGACAATAATATTCTATTATTTCCACATGCCATGATTTATTTAGGCATTTCCTAGTCAAGAAGCACCTATTTTTTTCCCTCTTCCTTAATACATAAAAGTGTTGTCATGAACAATTCTGTGTATATGGGACCTTTTTTCTATCTTTGCTATCCTTTGAGTATATGCCTAAGAGTAGGATCTTTGAGTTAAAGAGTATGTACATTTTAATCACTCTTTTCTTTACCTAATTCAAATTTGTTTCTCAGAAAATTTAGCTTCTTAATTTCACTTACAGTGTATCAGTGTCTGTTCCTTTAGCATTAGGATTATTAGTTATTTGCATCTTTTGTCACCCTTGCCATTTTGCTGAATATGAGGTGAAATTTGATATTATTTGATTGGGAGAGCACTAAATCTGTACATTAAGTTATGCACTATCATTATTGTTATTATATTGGTTTGGCCCAAACATGAATAATGAATATTCCTCCAATTATCACTCAATCAACCAGCATTTATTAAGTGCCCACTATGGACCAAGCACTTTGAGCATCAACATAAATATTGGAGTCCCCAAGCATAATTGCAAAGAGTTGGATAGGAGAGGAAGACAATGAACTAGGTGCTGAACTCCTTGAGAAAGAAATGAGAGTGATCTAGGCCATTAAATTTTTTTGCTGTCCTTTATTTCTTGAAAGAACATTTAGCAATTATTTTAAGATGAATATGATTGTTTCTTAATTGAATGATGCCCAGATGTTACCTATTTTTTAGTTATTTTAATTGGAATTTACCTTCCTATTTGTTCTTAGATTTATTGTTTTGTGATTTTTTCTGGATTTATTTTGAATCCTGCTTCTTTACTGAGATAATTATATCAATTATTTTGCTTCATCTTTGAGGTTTTCTAAGTAAATCATCATGTCATGTACATATAGGGATAATTTTATCTATTATTTTCTACTGTTCATGTCCTTATTTTCTTTTTCTTGTATTGCTATCACTGTCATTTCAATAATTGTAAGAGAATAGTGGAAAGAAGGAATATCTTTGTTCCATATTTATTGGAAAAACTTGCCTAGTTGTAAGTGCTTAATACGTTTCTGTTTCCTTCATTTATAAAATGAACATTTATAAATTGTTCATATACAGAAATAGTGGTGAAGTGGGATTCCATGTACAAAGTGAGGCAAAGATGCTATTTTTGTGCTGCTGGAGAGAAAGAAGGGGCATCTTCAACTTCTTCTCCCCTTACCCTCCTCAGATACTTTCTTGTCAGGAGGAGAAAGAAGAATGTGGACAGAATCCACTTTGCTCTTCTCAGAGAAAAGAGGTACTTGACTAGAAGTATATCTTTCTGCTCCCTTAAATATTGTTTAAAGGATACGATCAGATTCTATTTAACCTTTTATTGTTTTGTCATTTTAGGGGGAGAGGGAAAATAGCACCTCAGACACTACACATCCAAAGTTTGACCCCTTTCATACTTCATACCAATTTCACAATGAGCATACATAGTGAATAGTTTCTTTGCTGTTTTTAAAATCAAAATGGGAACAATCCAGAAACCAGAGAAGTTATACACAGGAGAGTACACCAGACAATATATATATAGAGAAGGAACACTTCCATTGGGAGTTATGTAACAGCTCAACCAAGTGTTCTAGATCTTATCCAAGGGGAAAGTCTCTGTTGAGCAATCTGGATATGAGACATGATGAAGACTTCATCTTCAGTGAAGCTTCTTCTTCATTAACCTGAAATGAGATTGATCTCTTTCATATTTTCTCTCAAAGCTGGAATCAAATTCAAAGAAGACCTGCTTAGAGATCCCCAAAGGGGGACTCTTGTTTGAAGAATCTTCAAATGAAGACTAGATGAGAACTGAAGCTCTTGCTAACCACCTCTCCCCCATGCAGGGTAGAGCCTTCATCTCTACCAATAAGGGCAGAATGCCATGCCAATGGGCTTTCTGACAAGAGTTACATCTATTATGTTCAAGAAACTATGTCAGGTACTGAGTGGATGGGAAGGAGTATATCATGAGCATATTTATATATTTTTTTTCCAGGATGAACAAATGATCACAGTACCTAAAATTGACCTGGTGGTATGTTATCATGCTCGTTTAGTGGAGAAAAAATGCTAGATCTGGAATCCAGGGATATGGATTCAACTTTTGCTTTTGATCAGGGACAAGTCATAAATGCTCTAGGCTTTGATTTCCTTATCTATCAAATGAGACAATTGAAACAACCTGACTTTAAGTTCTCTTTTGAGAGGAGAGAAGGATCTCCAGAGATAAGTTCCCAAGTGAGAGATTATGACATTCTAGGGCCTCTTAGCTCTTGGATTTTAGAAATCTTAATTTTAGTTTGTAATATTTATATGAACATAAACAAGGAAACCAAAATTGAGTTATCTTGAAAAACTTTTACCAATAAAATGGGTATAGAACTGTGATTGCATTGGTATAAACAAATCCTTGCTGGTGACAAACACTCCTTTACCAATTGAAATCTGCGATTTATAATCTTAGATAGTTACCCCTGGTTCTTAAGGGTTAATGACATAACCAAAGTCAAATAACCAATTGGAGTCAGAGACAGAACTTGAATACAGATCTTTGGGACTTGAGTCCCTCTCTCCGCCATTAAATCAGGTGCTCTTCTCTTTTAAAAAGATCATGAAATTACAATAAGTGGAAAACACACTTATGGAGTTCTCATCTTCTAAACTGTTTTTACGCTCTCAATTGATGCTCAACTATTTAAAGGAATCAGAAATATCTCATGGGGGAAAAAAGTGAAATAGGATTTTCTTGTCTACATTTTTCCCTCCAAGGAAGTCCATCAAGGTCCTGTTGGACTTGGAGCAGCTGACTTGGTATTTCAAGCTCTTCTATTTCCTACCTCTATAACATTGGCTTAGTTTCTCAGTTTCCTGATCTGTGAAATAAAGGATCTGGATAAGGTGTCTTTAAAGACTTTTGTCTTTGTGCCTATGACCATTTTCTGCTTAGTCTCGGTTTTTATGAGTCACTAAGAATTCACAGCTTCCCTCTTCCTCCTTGTAGTTATATCTCCCAAACCCTCAGCAATTTTCTCTAGGCTTTGAGTTAAGTGGTGAAGGATCCCCATGCTTATTCATTCTGGGGCTATAAAAGGGGGAATTCTTGGCCTGTGAAGAGAGGGATCCAGGCTGTTTGCTTCCTTTTTACAAGACTGCCCACAGATAGAAATGGTCTCAGGGCTTCTGGAGGCCTCACAGGATTCATTTTTCTAGTGCCTAGTATGATTCATCAGCTCTTCCAGTGAAGAGAGACCTATAGTATCTAGATGTCAAATTTATTTAATCCTATAGGCTCCTCACTGCATTCTCAACCCAGGGAAAAAAGGGGACCGAAGGATCAAAAAAATGAGAACTGGTGACAAAAGAGGAAAGATAGAAGAGAAGTTATTACTTGAGAGAGAAGTGGAAGGGGAGAAGGCACAGTTGGAGGTATCAAAGAATAAAATATCAACAAGAAATATAGTCCAGATGTCAAAGTTTTATCTCTGGAGAGGGAAGGTGAGATGATGAAGGAGGAGGGTTTGAGAAATGGATGGTATCATGAGTATCCCAAGCCCTGGCAGGTGGTGAATTGAATCCTCTGACTTGTACTATCTCCAATTCCCTATGACTAGTGCATAAAAATTGGCAAAACCCCATAATTTTCCTCACAGCTGTGCTCACCTGGAGGGTGGGCATGTGTGTGTATGTTCATTATTCATTGGACTAAACTGAGCCAAACACCACAACAAAGGGAAGTCAGTTGTTTCCATTGAAAGTCATTTCAATTTCCTACATAGACCCAGGGTTTGGCTGCCATGTAGTGTTTTGGTAACTTCAGGCAGACTACAGGTAAAGCTCAGGGATCCTAGGACACCTGCCCAGCTCCTCTTTGTTCATGGATGCCTTTCACTTCCCAAAGATAGCTTAAAACCCATTTCCTCTGGGAAAACTCACCAGTTAACCCTACTTGGGCAAGATCAAGACAGATCTGCTCAGCACTTACCATCCATTAAAACCTTTCCTTTTCTGTTCCATATAAAGCTACTGGAAGTGCCCTTTCCTAGAGCACAGTCTTTCCTTGAACACCAACTTTTGTCTTCATGCTCATGAACTTGTTGAGAACAGCATTCTCAACCCCTCCATGACCCAGATCTTTATTCCACCAGAGAAATGGGAACATCTTAGATCTTACCATTAATCATAATATTCCATATTAAATGAATTGTGAATTTCTTCTTTTTTCCTGTGTCTCATTTCTTGTATTTTTCAACCTCCATCCTGTCCTGCTATTCTATCATTTACTCTGATTTTTCTTTCTTCCCTTTCCAGCCCTCCACTTTTAAGTCCCTTTGACCTATTGCTCCCAACAAACCCCAGTACTGGATTCACACACACACACACACACACACACACACACACACACACACACACCCCTTCTTTGTTTATTTGAGAGCTACAAAATGATTCTATAGGAAGTCCAAAACTTGGTCCACTCAAATTATTGCTATCTAATCATAATTAGTTCTTCACTGCTGTCCAAAATTCTTTTATTCTTCCCTGATTGACTGTCATATGTCTCATCAATCAATCTGCAAGCATTTATTAAGACTTTATGTACTAGATATTTGACTGAATGCTAAGTATACCAAGGCATGAACAGCCCCTGCCCTCAAAGGGTTTACATTCCAACTAGGAAGATAGCATATTCTATGTCGATAGGTAGAAAAAGACATATCCAGAGCAGGAATGCTAACCTGGGGTGGAAATGCTTTACAGTTGAGAGTTAAGCTTTCAGTTTTCAAGATCTCATACCACCTCTTCTCTTTCCTGAATAGCTGAGGATTTTTTTTCATGAATTCATGAAAAAATAGAAGCCAACAACTATGAACTTATTTCTTCTCTACTTCCTTATGATTCTTTCTTTGCTCATCTGAGACAGAAGTAGAGATGTTTTTTTTTTTTTTTTCTGAAGCTAACCCTTCTACTTGTGTCTTTGATCCTGTCCTCTCCCAGTTTGCCAAGGAACTTGCCTACTCTCTCCCTCCCATAATTCCCTGTTTTTAAAAAATCTTCAATGCCTCCTCCTCTGCAGGTTCCTTCCCCGCTGCCTACAAATATATCCTGATACATCCTTATCTATAAAAAAATTCACCTGACCCTCCTCAAATTATAGTATCTATAAGTCATTGACTCTTCTATTCCCCCCCCCAACCCCGACTTTCTTAACCAGATCCTGTTTAGATATGTCTTTCTTATTCAGTGTGCCCTTTGGAATGCCTGTTCCATAATGAACAAACTTTCTTTTATCTTATAAGGTCCTCAGAGAAGTGAGTCAAATCATGAGAAAAGTGAGGTGCTTGACACTTAGGTAAAAGGTGTGAGACCTCTTCATAGCTTGAACCATAGCTTGGGTTTTAACTATAGCTTACTATAATAATGCCACACTCTTTTTTTGTTGTCAATTTACAACTGAAGGGCTCATAAATGGACCCATTGCAAGAAACTATTCATTATTTACATTACATTATATTTTAGTCTCCTTTATGTATTCTATATTTCAGAAATACTGGCCTCTTTACTGTTTTCCTAAAACAAAGCTTCATCTCTTACCTCCTTTTGATGAATTATCCCTTATCCATTCACTCCCAGTACCCCACATGGAATGCTTAATCCTTCTAGGTTTCTCTCACTTACTCCAAGACTCAGCTCAAGCCCTATCTACTTCAAGAAGCCTTTTTGGGTTCTCTCCAGATGTTAATACCCTCCCTTCTCAGTGTACTATTAATTCACTCTGAGATGTGTGTGTATGTGTGTGTGTGTGTGTGTATGTATATACATACACACACATATACTTACACACATATATACCTATCTAGTTACTTACATGTTGTTTTACCTCATTAGAATGTAAGTTCCTTGAGTATAGGGACTGTTTTCTAAATTCTACTTGCATTTGCATTTTCAGAATTTAGCATTATATCTGGCAGTAGTATTTATTTATTTTTAATAGCTTTTTATTGACAGTACATATGCATGGATGATTTTTCAACATTGACCCTTGCAAATGCTTCTGTTCCAACTTTTCCATTCCCTCCCTCCACCCCCTCCCCTAGATGGCAGGCAGTCTCATACATGTTAAACATGTTAAAATATACAATATATGTGTACATATTTATACAGTTTTCTTGTTTCACAAGAAAAATCATATTTAGAAAGGTAAAAATAACCTGGGAAGAAAATCAATAATGTAAGCAAACAACAATAGAAAGAGTATAAATGCTATGTTGTGGTCCATACTTATTTCCCAGTGTCCTTTCGCTGGGTGGCTGGTTCTGTTCATTACTGATTAATTGGAACTGAATTGGATCCTCTCATTGCTGAAGATAGCCATTTCCATCAGAATTGATCCTCATATAGTATTGATGTTGAAGTGCATAATGATCTCCTGGTTCTGCTCATTTCATTTAGCATCAGTTCATGTAAGTTTCTCTAAATCTCTCTGTATTCATCCTGCTGGTCATTTCTTTTTTTTATCATAGCTTTTTATTCACCAGATATATGCATAGGTAATTTTTCAGCATTGACAATTGCCAAACCTTTTATTCCAAATTTTCCCCTCCTTCCCCTCACCCCCCTCCCCAGGATGGCAGGTTGACCAATACATGTTACATATGTTAAAGTATAAAATACAGTATAAAGTATATGTATACATGTCCAAACAGTTATTTTGCTGTACAAAAAGAATTGGACTTTGAAATAATATACAATTAGCCTGTGAAGGAAATAAAAAATGCAGGCGGACAAAGGTAGAGGGATTGGGAATTCTATGGAGTGGTTCATACTCATCTCCCAGAGTTCTTTCCCTGGGTGTATCTGGTTCAATTCATTACTGCTCTATTGGAACCGATTTGGTTCATCTCATCTCATGTTGGCCACGTCCATCAGAACTGATCATCATATAGTATTGTTGTTGAAGTATATAATGCTCTCCTGGTCTTGCTCATTTCACTCCGCACCAGTTGATGTAAGTCTCTCCAGGCCTTTCTGAAATCATCCTGCTGGTCATTTCTTACAGAGCAATAATATTCCATAACATTCATATACCACAATTTACTTAGCTATTCTGCAATTGATGGGCATCCATTCAATTTCCAGTTTCTAGCCACTACAAAAAGGGCTGCCACAAACATTCTTGCACATACAGGTTTCCCTTTTTTAATATCTCTTTGGGATATAGGCCCAGTAGTAGCACTGCTGGATCAAAGGGTATGCACAGTTTGATAGTCCTTTGGGCATATTTCCAAATTGCTCTCCAGAGTGGCCGGATTCTTTCACAACTCCACCAACAATGTCCCATTTTCTCACAGCCCCTCCAACATTCATCATTATTTGTTCCTGTCATCTTAGCCAATCTGACAGGTGTATAGTGGTATCTCAGAGTTGTTTTAATTTGCATTTCTCTGATCAATAGTTATTTGGAACACTCTTTCATATGAGTGGGAATAGTTTCAATTTCATCATCTAAAAATTGTCTGTTCATATCCTTTGACCATTTATCAATTGGAGAATGGCTTGGTTTCTTATAAATTAGAGTCAATTCTCTATGTATTTTGGAGATGAGGCCTTTATCAGAACCTTTAACTGTAAAAATGTTTTCCCAGTTTATTGCTTCCCTTCTAATCTAATCTGCATTAGTTTTGTTTGTAGAAAAGCTTTTTAACTTGATATAATCAAATTTTTCTATTTTGTGATCAATAATGATCTCTAGTTATTCTTTGGTCACAAATTCCTTTCTCCTCCACAAGTCTGAGAGGTAAACTATCCTACATTCTTCTAATTTATTTATAATCTCATTCTTTATGCCTAAATCAATTTTTTCCTTCCTAAACTGAGCTATAATCTGCTTCTCTGTATATTCTCTCCATCACTACAGGTTCTACCCTCTGGGGCCAAGATGAGTGAGCTTGTTTCTCCCCTACTTCCCATTTCTTTAAGTATTTGACACAACCTTTTGACCTCTCCAGGACATCCTTCAGTAGCTCCTCCCATGCATGGTTTGGTGCTCTGGCTGCCCCAGTACCATGGAAAGGGCTTTAGAGTCTAGAGAATCTGGGCTCCAATAGCATAGATGCTCCCCACCTGTTGTGGGCCAGTGAGATGTTATTTTAAAAGTACTGGCCCATGGGAGGTGCTGCATAAATACTACCTATTGTTATCAGTTGTTTAAGCTTTCTATGGCTTTTTTTCCTCATCTATAAGTGAGGGACCTCCTGATGTCACTTCTACCTCAGAATCTATGAACCATTTTCATCTTATCTTGGTGTACAGTGTTAAGTGTGGGTCCATGCCTAATTTCTGGCAGTAGCCACAAACAAGTCTCTCTCTCTCTCTCTCTCTCTCTCTCTCTCTCTCTCTCTCTCTCTCTCTCTCTCTCTCTCTCTCTCTCTCTCTCTCTCTCTGTTTCTCTTCTATCTCTGTCTCCCTATCTCTTTCTCTCTATCTCTGCCTCTGTTTGTCTATCTCTGCCTTTTTCTGTGTTTTTGTCTGTGTCTGCTCTTCCCTCTCTCTGTGTGTTTCTCTCTGTCTCCCTGTTTCTCTGCTTGTGTCTGTGTTTGTGTCTGTCTGCCCCCCTCTCATCTTTGTTTAAAGAAAGACTCATCCATACTTTATAATTCCAATTCCGCATCTCCCACTTACTTTTCAATCCCTTCAAATCTGGGTCTGACCCCTCCAATCAACTAAAATTACCCTTTCTTTTTCCTTCACAAATTATCTCTTAACTGCTAAATATAATAGCCTTTTCATACTCTTTATTATACTTGACCTCTTTGCAGCTTTTGACAGTTAGAC
The DNA here is from genome assembly GCF_048593235.1 of Sminthopsis crassicaudata. Taxonomy (NCBI): domain Eukaryota; kingdom Metazoa; phylum Chordata; class Mammalia; order Dasyuromorphia; family Dasyuridae; genus Sminthopsis; species Sminthopsis crassicaudata. The sequence goes on from NC_133620.1 coordinate 432,876,425, forward strand.
CCCTCTCTTCTTCTTAATTCTCTCTCCTCCTGAAGCCTCTGTGATACTTGCCTGTTTTTCCTGTAGTTTTTCTGACCACACCATTCCCTGTTGTGATCATCATCCATATGCTGGGGATATAGCGGTCCCCCCAAGGCTCTATTTTTCTTTCTTTATACTTTCCTAGTGACTTAGGTGAATTCCATGGGGTTCAATTATAAATATCTAGATAAATAACTCCTAAATTTACATATTTAGCCTACTCTCTCTCCTAAACTCCAATCCCATAATACCAACTATCTGCTGGAATCTCTACTTGGATGCTCTGTCAATCAGTCTAGCAAATTCAACACATGCTAAATGGAACCCATTATCTTCTCCCTAATATTTTTTTCTTGACTCTAAGAAGTGCTTCAAGGATCAAACAGAAGTTGTTGCATCTTCTCCTCAGGGTAATAGGGAGTCACTGGAACTTTTGAGGGATGGAAGTGATATAATAAGAATTGTGCTTTAGGAATATAAACTTGGCAGCTGTTGGAGTCAGAGTCAAGGTGATCGATTATAGAGGGAAAAGAATGAAGACTAAGAGGCAAATAAAATAGTCTAAGTCAGAAGAAATGAGGGCCTGAACTAGAGTTGTAGCCCAATTGATGAAGATGAGGAGATGGATAGGAGAGATGTTGTAGAGGTAGAAACATCAGCTTTGTCAAGTAATTGTATATGATGGAGAAAGAAGGGAAAAAGGGAGACTCTGAGTCTTCTTTACCACCCCAATACTAATTCATTCTTCTGAGTTCAAATGTTCCCTCAGACAGTTACTAGCTATGTGACTCTGGACAAGCCATTTAACCCTGTTTGCCTCAATTTCCCCATCTTCCTTCATAGAATGAAGATAATAGTCCTCTCCTCACAGGCTTATTGTGAGAAATAATATTTTAAAGCATTTTATAAACCTCAAAACACTATATAAATGCTAGCTCTTTTTGGGTAGCAATTATTCTATATATGTGTATAAGAAAGAGCTTTGTAAATTTTATGTTGCTATATAATTGTGAGAAGTATTCTATATGTTGTGTCCATCCTATTAATGACTCCCCTTCACATAGCTCTAATAGTCTTGCTATTCTGGATGAAAGACTGTGTGTGTGTGTGTGTGTGTGTGTGTGTGTGTGTGTGTGTTTCAGTGTGTTTGTTAATCAAGGTGAGATTATATAAACATATAAACGTGATCACTTTATTAATAACATAAAAGGCACAGATGAGTTTCAAAAGGACAGATGATTCTGGTCTGTTAAAGGGAAGATTATTTGATTATGCAAAGGTCAGAGGAATTAGGCAATCCCCAAAGGATGCCCAATTCCTGGACTGGGATGTGACCTTCACCATAGAGAGAAGTTTCTCATTCAGTGGGGGAGGACAAGTGGGGTAGCCCAGGATTAAAGCAGGAACCCCAGGTCCTGCCCCTCATGACTGCAAACAGAGTTGGCCCCCCAGAGAACTAATGGAGAAGCACAGCCCACTCATCAGCGGGACTAATTAAACTTAAAAAGGTCACAGATTCATAATTGATGGGAAAATCTTTTCTAAAGGAATTCCTTAGGCTTAAGGGTCAGGGATTTCTATCACTACCCCTAGACCCAGAAGAAAATAAAAAAGTTACCTGAAGGTCTCTGCAGTTGCTGATGTGGGCATCAATGACATATACACTTTATCTGGGGCAAAGTAACACACCTGAGCTGCATCCATTAGTCTAGTAGAGTGTTGAGACATTATCCTCTGGGTTTTGGATGTTTGGGACTGGCATGGGCATGTACCAATCAGCTATCTTCTTGGTATCTACCTGGCATTAGAACCTTGAACCTATGGAGAATATACCTTGCAAGATTTAATGTAGTCCTGCTTAGGGGAGACAATCTCACATAAGCCTACTATATCTAGCCAGGCATAGATCATGGATATCACCCACATGGTCCTTCACATCTAGTCCAATCAACCACTTTGGTCATCTTCTTGCAATCTTCTCCTATCCTCACTTTTCACCAGTTGATCTGGACACAATAATCAAGTCAGTGCTAACATTTTTTCTGGAAAGGAAGTGCCAATAAATTCAAGTACTGCTCCATTCATCATCCTTGTGAATTAAACCTGAGCACAGAACCCCACATATCATAGGTGCTAAGTAAATGTTTGTTGAGTGACTGTGAATTCCCAGATAGCAGCTAAGTGGCACAGTGGACTGAATTCTGCACTTGGAGTCAGGAATACTAGAGTTCAATTCCAGCATCAGATACTTACTAGCTGTGTGAACTTGGACAAGTCACTTAAATCTCTATCTGCTTCGGTTTCCTCAGTTGTAAAATGGGATGATATAAGGCAAGCTCACAGAATTGTTGGGAGGATCAATTAATATATTTTCTGGCACATAGTAGAATCTATAAAAATGCTTATTGCTTTTTCTTGTGCAGAATTATAATTGTGCAAATTTGTATAGAAGAATTGCACATGTTTAACATATTGGATTACTTGCCATCTAAGAGAGAAGGTGGGAGAAAAAAATTTGGAACACAGGGTTTTGCAAAGATGAATGTTGAAAACTATCTACTCATATGTTTTGATATGATTCCACGTTCAATACATGTTTTAAATTCATTAATTCACACAGATAATATAACTTTTGCAAAAGGCTAGATATTTTTGATAAGTTGAGGCAATCACTCCCTTATTCTGAACACTGCCATGTGACTAGCCCAGCACTAGGGACTATGTATGAGTAATAATGGTTGGTTGGTTGTTGTCCTCTGCTTTCCAAAAGGACCAAAATGACATCACTATATTAGAATCGAGTTACAGTGTGTCCAACTGTGGCTGATCAGACAATATGAGCTCAGAATGCTCTGCCACAGATCGGCCACAAATGGCCCCTATGAACATTTGGGGTAAATTCTTTAACATTGCATATCTCATGTTTCTTTTAGGTTAATTCCATTCTGCTTTGCTCATAGAGCACAGCACCTTCTCTGATGAGGGCATGCCATGTTGGGCGGCCCTGTGCCAGCATATCCCTTGTCATACAATTGATTCTAAAGTTCTTAAGAGAGACCTTGAGAGGGTCCTTGTATTGCTTTTTCTGACTACCTTGTGAGTGCTTTCCCTGTGTGAGAAAAGTAAGACACAGAGGTTCAGTGACTTGTTTCCTCTATTCCTATTCATGAGCCATTGAAATCCTCAACATGTGGAAGAAATAGGATCACTTTAAGGATCACTTTCAATACCAAGAAGACTTAAAAGATATGGCCCAGAGAAATGACTATGAGAAACACTCAAGCAATACATAGATCTGGAAGTAGTAGAGGCCTTTGACTTGTATCATGCTCCAGATCCCATCTGAGTTCAAGAGAACCCAACAGAAGCAAGTACCACAGGGTACCCTCCCATCCCAATGACCCCATTGGCTCATATTGGATACTTTATCCACCAATAATAATCACAGCCTCACTATATCGTCTCATACAATTTTTGTCCATGTTTGCTTATAGGTCATCTGCAGAGGTTTTACCCACAATGCCAGATCTTCCCCTTTGACTTTTTGTATCACCGAGCTTTAGTTCTGGTTCACCAATGATCTGTTGAAGATTTCATAGGGGCTGTCACATAGACTTATTGAATTCAATATATCCCATACAAAACTCATCTTTTCCCATTAACATTCCCCTCTTCCACACTTCTCTATTTCTATCAAAGTTACTACCATATTTCCTGTGTATCAAATTTCTAATCTTGATATTTTCCTGAATCTTCACCAATATATCCAATCATTTGCAAAATTTGTTTCTTTCACAATCCTGAATCCAATTGCTCCTCTTCATTCACAGAACTACCATTTGAATTCACACCATCATCTCCTCTCTATTTCAACAGTCTCCTAATTGGTCTCCCTGCCTTTTGCCACTCTAACCCACCCTGTACACTGATTCCAAAGTAATTTTCTTCAAATGTTGTTCTGAACTTATGTTCCTCCCCCCTTCCTCAACTAACTCTAATGATTTCCTATGGCCTCTAGGATGATTTATAATCTCCTCTGTCCAGTTTTTAAAGTTTAACACAACCTGGCTTTCCAACCTTATTGGGTATAATTTTCCTTTCAGGACACTGTGATCTAACCAAACTATCCTTCTCTCTGGTTTTCATATATACTTTTTCATCACCTCTATTTTGCTATTACACTGGTTATCCCTATTCCTGGAATGCAGTCCCTTCTTCCTTCTGCCTCACAGAGCCTTTTTCTCTTCTTTTAAAATGAGGTTCAAGCCCCTTCTTCTTTCCCAATCCCCTAAACTGCTAGTGCCTTCCCTCCCCACTATCTTATATTACACTGATTTATATTTATATGTATTTATTCACTTTACATTTATGCTACATAAATTTTCATGCAGTATACATTTATAATAATAGCTAACATTTATATATAACCTACTATGTGTCAGGAATTGTGTTAAATGCTTTTCAGATATTATCTTATTTAGTCCTTGAAACAACCCTGGGAGATAAGAACTATTATGAGAAAACATGAATCAAGTAACTTGAGGTTAAATAACTTTCTCAGTTAACACCTGGCTTGTAAGTAGTTGAGGTAGGATCTTCAACTCGATGTTTCTATAAACCTTAACACTGTACCAGTTTTCATAACATCCTGTTTAACTGTAAGTGATCTTATTTATGTTGACTATTTCGCATTTTTGTAATTATTTGCTTTTTATTTATTCCACTTTCAATTACTCAATTTTTGCTTTATATTTATTCACTATATATATGTATACACATACACACACACACATATATATATATTTTACATGTGTGGGCTTATTATCTTCCTTATTAGAATATAAGTTTCTTATGAATAGAGATTGTTTCATTCTTTTTACTTGTATTCCACAGTACCTTGTGTAAAGTAAGACTTTTGTAAATAGTTGGTTATTGATTGATTATCCAGGGTCACATAGATAAATGGTGTTTCAGAATAGAATACCTGGTGTTTAAATCTGTAGCATGGAGATACTAATATCTGTAATACTCACTCACTATATAAGTATCAGCTATATAATTTCTTTTATTACTACTTGTACAGCAAATGCTTTTTAAAGATTGTTCAGGGAAAGCTCAATGAATCTGGACTCCTCTAGGTTGAGGGAATAGATTTCAGCAACCTGAGCTCATTGTAGTTGACAAGAACAAAACATCCCAAGCCAACACCTAATTCAGAAGTGAACAAACCCCAAGTGAAAGGTAGATACACTGTTCAATTATAGTCAGCAGTGCTGGCTGTCAACATAGAGAGAGCAAAAGATTGAAAGAGTGCAGGCATATGGCAAAGGGAGACCGATCATATGGACAGTACAGCTGTTATCGACTCCTACTCCAATTGGAAATCATTAGCCTGAGCCTATAAAAATAAATGTCAGAGACACCTCTGATGCTAGCCATTTACATTGTTTTGTATTGTCCAGGGAAGGCCATTACATATTGATGATTAGCCATCCCCTGTTTGGGGGGAGAACAATCCTCACCTCGGTAGAAAAACAAGGTCTAAATTGGGATGAACACAAGCATAAGCCAAAAAGTAGAAAACGGATTGACCGGATTGGACTTTGGAATGATGAGATGAGGGGGAAAGTGAGTTTCTGGAGCAGCTATTCAGGCCAAGAGAGGAGAGTTTTGGATGTGGGAAAATGTTAAGTAATTTCCTGACTCAACCTGATTCTCCAAAGTTATTGTCTTTCATGGAAGCTCCTAGGATCCCTGTCCCACTCCTATATCTGGCTTAGTTCTGAATCAGATCTGCCATGCTCCCTCATATTTCAGTTCTGTTAGTAAGGACATTCATTCAGTCACTATTCTTCCCCAAAGAATGCTTCCCTGGACTTCAAGGTCATGGTTGAGTGAATGAATAAAATGAGGGAAAACTCATTTGTTAAACACTTCAATCTATGAATAAAGCACCTTGGTGGGTACTGGGAGATATAGAAAAATAAAACACTCTTGGCTTGCAAGGATTCTATGTTAGAGTGAAGAGAAACCACGTTGGGAGGATTCAGCAAAAGGGTAAATGAAAATTCCTGATGACTTTAAGGGTTTAGGGATTAAAAAAGGTGGTAAGATTTAGCGGTTCTTAGAGTATATTGACAGATCACATGGAAGAGTGGGTGATCATATCTGCTTTGTGTGGAGGGAGTTAGAAGTATCCAGCCTACTACCTTTGGAAAAGGGAGAATTGGTGTAAGTATCAAAAGGGAGTTGAGACTCTGGATTTCCTCATGAAGGTAGGAAATAGGGAAAGAGCCAGTATCCAGACAGGAAGTGCAACTGAGAATTGAGAATTAAATTTTGGGAGATCTCTCACTGTGTCTATTTCCATTGGGTCATCCAGTGACCAGATGGGATTGGGAGAATGAGGCCTGAACTGGGAAGAGGACCCTATTTCTGCTGGCTTTTTTTTTCACTTAGATGAAATCTGGTGGTAGGAAGTTGCCTGAGTAATTCCCATATGTGCTCCTCAGGACCACACCTTTCTTCCATATATTGAGGATTTTTTGACCAATATAATTTCTTGCCCATTCATAATTAGCAATGATAGGTAAGAACCTAAAACAAAAAGATTTGCCTCAAGGCAAGTCCATCCTAACAAAAGAGAATGAAACATGGGAGGTATTCAAGGGGTAACAAGGTTAGTCCTGACCAGTAGATCATAGGACTTACCATCTGATTTATAAGAAAGGGGTCCAACCATGCTTACCACCAGCTTTCAGGAAGATCTTTAGAATTTATGGGGAAAAGAATCAGATCTAATCCCCTATGTACAAGGGTTTTCTATGGTTGCAATGGTGGCTAGTCTCTGGTGGTGGCTCTCTTTGAGCTGTATGGCAAGTCAATCTGGGTAGCTTTTACCATTCTTAGATAGTTATTGATCACATGTCCTACAGTATGCAGAATGAATACAGGAAAAAATAGAAAGTAAAAAACGGAGATATGAACATTGTTCATATTTACATGAACTAAATAAGTCATTTAAAAGAAAACCATCTCAGGCTGTAGAGTAAACCAATAGTCTGATGATAGTGATGATGAGATGTTGCACAATAGAGATGTTGCTTAAGGATTTGGTCCATAATTCTCATCAGAATTGTGGTAATGGTCATAGAAGGGTAAATTTTTACTTAGAGGGTTTTGAGATCAGAAGCCTAAGATCAACTGAGGACAGCAGCAGCAGCAGCAACAGTAGCAAGAATAGTAGTAGCAATAGCAACAGAAGCATTAAAAGTAACAGAAGCAGCAGTAGTAGTAGCAGCAGCAGCACTATTAGGAGCTGCAGTACTACTAGTAGTGATATTAGCAACAGCAATAACAGTACTAGTAGTGCAGCAGCAACAGTAGTTGTAGCAGCAGCAGTAAACAGCTAAATTATTATTAGTAGTAGTAGAAGTAGTAGTAGTAGTAGTAGTAGTAGTAGTAGTAGTAGTAGTAGTAGTAGTAGTAGCAGCTCTAGCAGCAGGAGCAGTGGTATTCAATAGGCTATAACATATAAGAAATGGGAATTCCATTATTGTTCTGTAAGAAATGACCAGCAGGAGGAATACAGAGAGGCCTGGAGAGACTTACATGAACTGATGCAGAGTGAAATGAGAACTAGGGGATCATTATACACTTCAACAATGATACTATATGAGGATGTATTCTGATGGAAGTGGATATCTTCAACATAGAGAAGAGCTAATCCAATTCCAATTGATCAATGATGGACAGAATCAGCTACACCCAGAAAAGGAACACTGGGAAATGAGTGTAAACTGTTAGCATTATTTTTGTTTTTCTTCCCAGATTATTTTTACCTTCTGAATACAATTCTCCCTTTGCAACAACAACAACAACAACAAAATTCGGTTCTGCACCCTAAGATATACTATAACATATTTAATATGTATGGGAATGCCTGCCATCTAGGGGAGGGGGTGGAGGGAAGGAGGGGAAAAATTCGGAACAGAAGGAGTACAAGGAATAATGTTGTAAAAAATTACCTATGCATATGTAATGTCAAAAAATGTTATAATTATAAAATTAATTTTAAAAAAGAAATGGGAATTCCAAAGAAAAATAGGTATAAAATAGTTATCGAAGAATTGTATGATTAGAAATAAAACAAATGAGAATGACTGCTCCACTGGCACCTCTCCAATGCAAAAGAAAGTAAGGAACTTGTAGGAAGATGTAGATGAGAATTTCCCAGGTTGGATTGGTAGGGATGGGCAGCAACCTGCCATATTTGGAGGGACCTTTTGAAAAAAAATCAGACCATATATCCATTTAAGTATTTGGTAATAACAATAATATTTCAAGGTCAGTTATCACCACAAGAAATTACAAAAAAGTTATCCTCAAGGATCTCATTCTTATTGATTAATACAGTTTATACAATGAAGTGGTGAAAATTACACAATATATCACTACAGGTTGTAAAATTGTAGTATCTAGTAAATACCTAGGTAGCCAGATTTATATAATAGAATATTGCGATCCTTTGTAAAATATCAGATGAAAAATTCTCTTATTACAATATAAACCCACAAATATACTTCAGCAAATGAAGTGTACTGACACTAGAGAAAAATTTCTTCTTTTTAGCTAAAGCTTTTAAAAATTTATTATTATTATTATTATTATTATTATTATTATTATAGCTTTTTATTTACAAGATATATACATGGGTAATTTTTCAGCATTGGCAATTGCCAAACCTTTTGTTCCAATTTTTCCCTTCTTTCCTCCCACCTTCCTTTCCCAGATGGCAGGTTGACCAATACATGTTAAATATGTTAAAATATAAGTTAAATACAACATATGTATACATGTCCACACGGTTATTTTTCTGTACAAAAAGAATCGGACTTTGAAACAGTGTACAATTAGCCTGTGGAGGAAATAAAAAATGCAGGCGGACAAAAATAGAGGGATTGAGAATTCTATGTAGTGGTTCATAGTCATCTCCCAGAGTTCTTTCCCTGGGTGTAGCTGATTCAATTCATTACTGTAGAGCAAAATTTCTAAAACTGTGTGTTGAGACCCCAATTTTGACTGAGTAACTGAATGTGGAGGTCATGAAAAATTGGCTGTAGTAAAAAGTATCAAATATCCTACCAAGATTTAATTCTTTATGTAAAAATAAACAAGCACAACTATCTCATTATTTGCTTTTATCTTTAATAAATGGTAAAATTATATATATTCCAAAAAACTGTTTTAAAATAAATTTCTTTATAATTTATTACCAGTAAATTTTGATTCATATACTTATTTCATATGCTGGGGTCTAGTAAAAATTTCTTGGGAGAAAAAGGGTCAAGAGTTGAGAAAAGCTTTAAAAGCCCTGAACTAAGCATGTTTACAAGCTTACTGGCTACAAATGCCTGAACATAGCATTGTATATCACTCCACCAAAAATTATATGAAACAATTTTTTATTAAAGCTTTTTGTTTTCAAAACATATGCATAGATAATTCTTCAACATTGATCCTTTGAAAAACCTTATGTTCCAATTCCCCCTTTTTTCCCCAACCCCTCCCCTATAAGGCAAGGAATCTAATATATGTTAAACATGGTAAAATATATGTTTATATATACATACATATTTATACAATCATCCTGCTGCACAAGAAAAATCAGATCAAAAAAGAAAAAATGAGAGAGAAAATAAAATGCAAGTAAACAACAATAAAAAAATTGAAAATGCTATGTTGTGAACTCTACTCAGTTCCCACAGTCCTCCCTCTAGGTGTAGATGGCTCTCTTCATCAGAAGATCATTGGAACTGGCCTCCAATATCTCATTGTTAAAAGAGCCACGTCCATCAGAATTGATCATCATATAATCTTGTTGTTGCCATGTACAATGATCTCCTGGTTCTGTTCATTTCACTTAGCATCAGTTCATCTCTCAGGCCTCTCAAATCATTCTGCTGATCATTTCTTATAGAACAATAATATTCCATAACATTCATGTACATGGGACAAATTTTAATAAATGTCTTCATACTGAATATTCAACATCTATAAATTTCAGAGAATGAAAAAATTTAAAAATATAGGCAATGAAAGAAATTAAAACCATGTGGGACTAAGATAGAGCACATACCATTTCTGTGGTTCCATGTGTCACTTACTAGAATTATTCTAAGGATATTTTCAATGATACTATAGAAGATGTAAACTTTACATGCTGCTATTCTTATTCAATTATAAGACAGTAATTTAATCCACCTATCAATAGTCTGCAAAACATTCAATACATAAGAATAATAGCAGGATAGAAATTTATTTTTTATTTGAGTCACATCAAAGCCCAGGTCATCATCCATATTATGGGCAAATTATAAAGTGGGTTTGTGGTAGAGAACAATGGGAAAATAAGGTAATAGCAGCCAGGAGGATTGCAGCTGGGACTCTGGGAGCTATAATATCATCATAACTGTGAAAGTCTGGTGGGAGGTTGGGAATACTGGTACTGGACTAGCAGACTGGCTGCCTTCAAGTATTTGAAGGACTGTTACATAGGAGAAGAATCAGACTTGTTCCATTTGATTCAGAGAGCAGAACTAAGAACAATGGGTGGGAGTTATAAAGAAGCAAATTAAGGTTTGAAATAAGTAAAAAAACAAAAACAAAAAACACCTCTCTATGCATTCCCACAGGAGTAGTAGGAAGGCTAACAAATGCCTGATGATCAGGCAAATGCAAGAATAGAAGCACAATCTTCTTGTCTCTTGGGGAGGGACAAGGTTCAAGTTGGTACAACCAAAAAAAACTATCTATCTATCTATCTATCTATCTATCATCTATCTATCTATCTATCTATCTATCTATCTATCTATCTATCTATCATCTATCTATCTATCTATATCTCAATACCAAGGGTTTTCAGAAAGCCAAAATCTAATGATCTAAGTTAGGTATTGAAATTCTTGTTGCTAAAGTATGAATTAAAGTTGGGAAGTTACAGGAAGCAAGATACAGGCTATGTTGGAGAAACTGACCATTTTTATAACTTAATTAAGACTTTCAATCTTTCTTGTTGACTGCTTGCATTTTTCACTGGAGAATTCCTCTCATTTAGTGTTTAGGTTTCTCTCTCTCTCTCTCTGTCTCTCTCTCTCTCTCTCTCTCTCTCTCTCTCTCTCTCTCTCTCTCTCTCTCTCTCTGTCTCTGTCTCTCTCTCTCTCTCTGTCTCTCTCTCTTTTTCTCTCATTCTCTCCCCCCTATCTCTATTGGCTTGTTGACTGATTTTATGCTTATGTCTCTGAATGAGATAGCAGAGAAACATATTCTGTTTTAAGTTTGGGGAAGAGCAAGAACCCCTGGGTGGAGGCTCTGTTGGTTTGTATCTGCCTTAAGTAGCAAAATAAAACCAATAAACAGCCCCATACTAATCATATGACTTTGAGGGATGACTATTGATGAGAACTGGCTAATCAGGCTTCTAAGACCAAGTCTCTATGGTACCTTCTGTAAACATTTCAGGGAATGACACATAGGGAAAATGATAGGACTTTTAATAAGTCACCAGATCCAGAAGCCCTTGGGAAGAAAACTGGGATGAGAATTGGGGTATTTAGATACAATGCCTAATGATGTAACAGAAGCAAAAATAAAATTCCAGAGTGACTCATTTTGAGGAATCCTTTTGTCTCACTTGGAAAAGGTACATTATTCCCACAGCCTTTGTTCTTTTGCTGTGACTTTTAAAATGAAGTTCCAGGATGATTTTTCTTCACCAATTCTTTAGTTCTTTTTGCTGAAGGAAGACCATCTTTATTCTAGTTGCATTGTCGACTGAACAGTGACATTACATTGTTTCTTATTTATTTATTTTAATACTATTCAGTACAAAACAAAATGCTGAGGGCACTCATCGAGAAAAAAAACAATAGAGCAATGGCTGCAGGAAGCATTGCTGAAACACCCGCCTGTCTTGTATTTTTGCTCCTGTTTTTCCCTAAGACTTTCATAGGCACAAAAAGGCAAGAAATTTATCACAAATGGCAGAAAATTGCTTCCCATTAATTCCAGAGCCTTTGGCTACGACAGCTCAATCTGCAAGAGATGTTACTGCAAGGCTGTTCAAGGAAACAGAGCACGTTAGAATAAAAGCTATTTTGCTTATCGGTTTCATATTTTAGAAGAATATGTTTCAGCACATTATCCAGAGAGACTTTGCAGAGCATCCCATTGGTTTATTGAAAATCAGCATCCCTGTACACAGGCATTTCAGGTCCTTGACTTAAACGTGGAGATGAGATGAAGCTCCGGAACTGCTGGAAAGAGTAAAAAAGAGTGCCTTCCTCACCTCTCTGGCAAGGACCAAATTGAGAAAAGTTAAATTGTTTTTCAGAATGAAGTGAGAGGTACTTAAGAGAGAGGAAATTGGAGAAAATGGGATTTTTTTTTTCTTTCTTCGTGTCTTTCTATTGACTTCCAATGGCCTTCTACTGGCTAAAAATATTAAGTGTTCACATGGCTGTTAGGATGGTATAGAGAAACAAGAATAGTCTTATAATAAAGAGATATGGGTTTGAGTTTAAGTTTGGACACCTATCAATTATATGACTGTAGATGTGGATCTAGATGTAGAAGCCTTTTCTAGGCCTCTATTTCTTCATGTGTAGAACTATCTATTAGTTAGATAGAACTATCTATTCCAGGGATTTGTGCTTTGCTTTGCAAACATAAAAAAAGCTATGTGAACCCACCCTACCAAAACACCCACATTCAGTTAGAGTCTATTTGGGCTCACCATAAATATATCATTAGCCAAGAGCTCTACTTTCCCCCTCTAAAATTCTACTAGCCAACCAGGATTAAATACATGACACCATAGCAAGGTTTAAAAAAAAAAAGAAAGAAAAAGAAAACTTTTACTTAAATTTTTTCCTTAAAAGAGAAAATAGCCAAGTGTTTTTGCCTCTCTGTATACATACTAAGTTCACTGCATGGTAAATAGTAAGAGCTTAATAAATGTTGACTATCTGATAAAGTCTCCCCAGCACTCATTCCAGACAAAACAAAAAGGCCGTGACCTCCAGTGTCTAAAAGAAGTAACTTGTTATTGTTTGTCCATTCTCATAGATAACCATGACATCAGAGAGATGATACCATGGTATACAAATAAATTGAATTTAAGTGAGGGAGGGCTATACATAGGCACAGCTTCATTTTCTCCTCTGGAACCATCTGTGTCCAGCGGCCAGATATAGAACAGGATGACTGCAGATGGCCCCTGGATGCAATGAGAGACTTTGGCTGGTCTTTAACAAGTCTCAATTTGATCGAAGCAACCACCCATTCAGTGACTAAGGTTAGGTAAGAAAGAATGAGGAAAAGAATGGCCTTTTTTACCTAGTCAAATATATATTATATGCGTTCCTGTGCGCGCGCGCGCGCGCGCACACACACACACACACACACACACACACACACACACACACACACTCTCGGTATTAACATTGACTTTGAGAAGATCAAGACTCAAACAAGACTGTATGCTAACCAGAGGATCTGGCTTTAATACATGGTAAAAGAAAGAAAAAGAGAGAGAGAGAGAGAGAGAGAGAGAGAGAGAGAGAGAGAGAGAGAGAGAGAGAGAGAGAGAGAGAGAGAGAGAGAGAGAGAGAGAGAGAGAGAGAGAGAGAAGGAGAGAGGGAGAGAGGGAGAGAGGGAGAGAGGGAGAGAGGGGAGAGAGGGAGAGAGAGGTAGAGAGGGAGGGAAAGAGGAAGAAAAGAAAAGAAAGAAAGAAAAAAACTTGGATCACCTTTTCTTTTCTCTTAATTTGGCAGTTTAGAGCATGATGTTAACATACCTCCTCATGCTTTTTCATTATTTCCTCAGCAACTGCTCCCACAAATCTCTTTTTATCACGGATCAAATTTTTTCCAGGGTCACTTTACTTCTCCATGCCTGCATCTTGCCTCAGTGATCTTGGAAGCAATAAAACTTCCTAAGTGTTTGTCTTGCCATCAGAGCCCCAGTAATCCAGAAGTACCACAAGGACCTTGTTGTTTCCTCTCAGGAGCATGTTTGTTTATGTATGTGTCTTTGTAAGAAGGAATAGAATGCCTGTTGTAAATAGCAGCAGGGAAAGTTATTTGGATCCATTTATATTTTCTTTCATCTCTCTCCACTTTCTTTTTTTCAATTTCAATTTCTCTCTCTCCATCTCTAATTCTTTCCCCAAACCTTCCTGACCTTTTCTTTCTTTTTAGGGGTATCTACCTGGTCTTGCAGTGAAAGCTATAATTGTCTATCTCCCAATCACCTGTGGGCACATAGGGGAAAGTGTTGGATAAAAAGGATAAAAGTCATTTATATAAATATGGGAACTCTCAGTTTTCTCTTCAAAAAAAGTTAAATTTGGATTTGATTTGATTAGGATTTTTTAAGTCCTGAGGATTGTCCTTTGCTTTTTAATTTTTTTTTTTCGGTGCAAGAAAGTGAGTTCCCTAGAAGTATGCTGGAGCCAGCTCTTATTGGCTCTGACAGCTTATTAGTTAAATTTTCAGTGTGAGTATTTATACCGTTGAAAATCAGCAAATTACTATAAATTAGGGCTGGATTTATTGTTTTGCTGATTGCCTAGAGTTAAGAAAGTGATGGCAAAAAATGCTAATAATGCATATTAAATTTTAAAATGTATCCTTCAGGAACAACAAGGTAGTATAGTGGATAAGTACTCCTGGAGTTAGGAGAACACGAGTTCAAATTTTGCCTCAGACATTTACTAATGTCTGGGCAAGTTATGTAACCCCAATTGTCTCCCCCAAATGTGTCCTGCATATAATTTTCCCCATAAACTGGATGTTAAACATTTGCCAGCATATCCTTGAGTTCTCATAATTCAGTTGATGTAGCCATAAAAGACCTACTATGTAATGACAGGGTGCTAATGAGGTGTTCAAATGCTTCTATGAGATGCAAAAGATTTTTTTTTATTGAGTAAAAGAGGGAACAATAGAGATTGGCTAAAGAAATAAATCAATTAAAACCCATAAACTCTATGGGGTTTAAATAGCTAAGTCTTGAGGAATTGAGACTGGAGGCAATCAAAAGTTAGAAGAGTTGTGGACTGGGACTCCGTGGACAGAGATGGAATTTTGCTCTTCCCTTCCTTTCCCATCAGTCGTGGCATGTAGTTTTAAGAGGAAACACTTTATCCAGTAGTTCAAAATTTCTGAGACTTCGAAAGTCTGGAGTGGAGGAAACATTTTATAGGGAAAGAGGAGGGTAATGAGCCAGCAAGAAACCTTGCATGTTTAAGGGAGCAGATAGACATTGATAGCAAGGGATAGTCACTTAAGGGAGGAAGTAACTTGGATTTATTGAAAGGAACAAATCCTAGGAACCCAGCATAAGATTCTTTGAAGAAAGAAAGGACTTAAAACCTTGTCATACTAAAAGTATTCTCACATACATACTCACTATTACTCAGATCTAAGTTTGAGATACTCTTCTCATGAACACAGCACACATTTTGTAGGAGATAGAACTCCGGATTAGGAGAAAGGGATTTTTATGCCTACTGTTCTTACTATGGTATCTTTGTAACTGCCTTTGCTAAGAGTTAATTGTGTCTACCATCTGATTATTAACGGAAAGCAAACTAGTAGAGGCTTGTGAGCAAAAATGTTAGGACTAAGGATAACTGTAGAACCTGAAGTAACCTTGTGGCACCCAGCCTGCAAGGGGATTGTTCCCAAACTAATATTAGGGAAGCAGTTTATAGGTGGTACTAGAACAGAATTTTCATATATTTTCAAAACATATGCTTGGATAATTTTTCAATATTGACCCCTTGCAAAAACGTGTGTTCCAAATTTTCCCTCCTTTCTCCCATCCTCTCCTCTAAATACAATATATGTTAAACATGTGCAATTCTTCTATACATATTTCCACAATTATCATGCTGCACAATAAAAATCAGATCAAAAAGGAAAAAATGAGAAAGAAAACAAAATCCAAGCAAACAGCAACAAAAAGAGTGAAAAATGTTGTGATCCACACTCAGTTCACACAAACCTGGGTACAGATGGCTCATCACAAGATCACTGGAACTGGCCTGAATCATCTCATTGTTGAAAAGAGCCATGTGCATCAGAATTGATCATCATATAGTCTTCTTGCTGCCATGTATGAGGATCGCCTAGTTCATGTAAGTCTCTCCAGGTTTCTCAGAAATCGTCCTGCTGATTGTTTCTTATAGAACAACAATATTCCATAACATTCATATATCATAATTTATTCAGCCATTCTCCAACTGATGGACATCCACTCAGTTTCCAATTTCTTGCCACTACAAAAAAAGCTGCCACAAACATTTTTGCACATGTGAGTCCCTTTCCTTCCTTTATGATCTCTTTGGGATATAAGTCCAGTAGAAACATTGCTGGATCAAAGAGTATGCGTAGTTTGATCATCCTTTGGGCATAATTCCAAATTGCTCTCCAGAATGGTTGAATCAGTTCACAATTCCACCAACATATCTCCTCCAACATTTATCATTATCTTTTCCTATCATCTTAGACAACCTGAAAGGTGTGTAGTGGTACCTCAGGGTTTTAATTTGCATTTCTCTCCTCAATAGTGATTTAGAACACCTTTTCATATGACTAGAAATAGTTTCAGTTTCTTCATCTAAAAACTGTCCACATCCTTTAACCATTTAATAAGATGAAACTCTTAAGAAACTTTGAGAGAGTTATTCTCACTAAATGAGAAAAAGGAATTTCACATTGACCAGAAGTATGAGAGTACAAAGGAACTTTCAACAGTACAAACTCTTCTGCATGAGGCAGGAATTTCTCTCTTAACTCCTGCCAGTATTCTTCATAACTAGTCATCTCAGTTTCAGTATCTTCAGTGTTAAGTAGTGACTCTCACTATTTCATGAGATAGCCCAGCTTATTTCTTTAAACTAATTATGAGGAATTGCTTATGTTGATTATATTGTCTTTTTATAACTTTTACTCAGTGGTCCCAATTCTCTTCTCTAGAGTAAAAAAAGAATGTCTAATATTTCTTCCATATGACAAACCTTCAAATATTTGAAGAAAGAGATTTTGTCTTTCATCCCACCCATCTTTTACTCTGCAGGTCACCAAAGCTCAATTTCTTTAACAATTTAATATGATGTGGTTTCCTAATCCCCTTGTCATCTTCTAGTCATTTATGCTAGGGGTTCTTAAGCTAGGATACATGAACGATCTTAATATTTTAACTATTTTGATAATAATAGGATTGGTGTTTTTTGTAATCCTCTGTATTTTACGAAGTTAAAAATACTATTCTGAGAGACTATCCGTAAGTTTCAAGAGACTATCAAAAGTGTCCTTGATACAAAAAGTTTAAGGACATCTAGTCTAATTCCATACATACAAAAACAGGAATTCCCTCTACAATATGCATAGAGGATGAAGTCTAGCACTATGTTGGGATTGCATTTCTAATAATCTAACTTTTCAGTAACTTTTCAGCTTTTCTCCTTAGCTCTCAATCTGCTACCCCTAGGATCCCATAGACCTTCTCTTTGGAAGCCTTCTCACCAAAGCAGAGTGTGTTAAGCCTTCTTATAACCTGGATCTCCCTAGCCTGAGAATTAGCACAGGATGGACTGCTGCCCTCACTGGCCATTGTCATCTCCCAACCCACCATAGAAATCTCAGCCCTAATCCTTACCCAGTCAATCTTCTTTTCTGATCTTCCTTTCTACTGTGCCTTCTGAAACTCTACTCTTTAAATTTTGAGAGCTTTTCTTGTCCTAATTTAGAGGTCATAAGGGTTCAGTGACATCTATTAAAAACTGTTCTTAACTCTTTGTTGATCAATATGATATCCAGATTCTTATGGGCAACACTTTTGTTGTAATAATACGCTGACCTAGGGCAATGTATTTGTTAAATTCTTAAGGATATTTTAGGGTCTATATTTGTAGCAAAGAGATTTTGTGTCTCTTAAATTTAGGGGAAGCAGAGAATTCCAGGATTATATTTCAGGACTTTTGATCATATCTTTTAAAGTATTAAATAAGTGTTAACGTTTTGTAATCCACGGTGACATATTAGGCAGTTTCTATTATTTCCTTGAATAATGGAACTGTAGCAATGGAACTGTAACAAGTAGTGTTAAGTCCAGACTCCTTAAGGATAGATTTTCAATAATTCCTAATCTCATGTTGCTATCAAAAACCTCTTCACTTCTATAAACAAAATCCGCTTGATCAAAGCCATTTTTCTGATGCTTCTTTGTGGATATATTGCTTAAATTCCTGTGCTTATTACTCTTTTGGTTCTTACTTGTTTCATAGGCTTCAATTCAAGGTAAACCAAAATACATTACAATTGATAAAGCCCAGCGGCATATATCTACCATCCTTCTTCTTCTATACTATTCTCCATGAAGTGGTTCCTGTACATTTTTGATCCATTTCTTAGGCAATTGGATTGTTTATCTATTGATCCTTTTCCTCTTTTTCAATGAGAAAGATTTAATTTTCTGTAACTGTCTTAAGAAAGCAGATTCTGTGTTTTGCTAACATTGTATATATTTTTGCTTAATATTTTAAAAATACATTGTCTTACATTTTACTTTTGCTATAGATAGATCAAATTAGTGTAGGTAAGGAATCCTGAGAAGTGATTGCACTATTCAAATTGAGCTGGATCCAATTATCATAATATATGTGTATGTGTAAGAAGTATACTATATATAATCTTACCTTCAGCCCAATTGCACACTTTACATATAATTTTTACTTTAAGTAGTACAGATGATGATGATGATGATGATGATGATGATGTAGCGAACACTCCATGGTACTCACTAATTGGGACCTACCTGATATTATTTGAATTTTTTATGAACATTAATTGAGACTAAGTTGCTAGTCTTAAATATTATACTCATCTCACTGTTACTGTTATTATTTTTTAATAAAATCTGATCATTTGAAGCATATTCCTCCTCCTGGTCTGACCCTTCAATGTCAAGCTCCTTTTAGCAAATGATTCACAGGACAAAATTTTTAACTGAGAGTTTAGAATGGTTTTATGGCACACCCTGTGTGACCCCAGCCTAGGATCAAACCATAAGTTCATATGAACTACACTTTTCACAAAGTCCTGCTCTTCACAGAAGTACTTCTGGTTGGTTGGGTCTCAGAGGGAACTGTACAACTAGCTCACAAGAAACTTTCCAGGAAGGGCTTTTTTCCCTGCTCTATTATTCAAGCCCTACCATGGGGCACACATGGTGATTTCCCACAGCTGGTGTTCCTTCCAAAAAGCCATTCCTCCCTCAGGCAGGTGAAATTGGGAAGTGACTCTGCCTGCTAATGAAGAGATGATGTTCTTCTAATGAGAACAGGACATGGTGCTGGGAGCCCACTATGGATGAATAATTACATCCTAATTAAATGCCGCCTTTTGTTTCCTACTCATTTGCTCAGCATTAAATGTGAATGAAGTTTCCTGTGCACAAGACTTTCAGGCTCTGACGAATTCCCACGAAGTTGCTAGGGAGCTATATCTCCCACAGTGCTCATTACACCATTAGTTTTTATCAGGATTTATATATAATCTTTTAAAGTGCAAAAAACAAATTCCTGTTAGCTCTTGATTATCTTCATTATCTGAATTACAGTTTATTTAGGGCAAGCCTTGTTTTCAAGCTCTGTTGACATTATCACCACCTCTGATTAAATAAATTCTTTGTTGACATCATTACCATCTCTGTTTACTCTTCCTGACCAGGCAGTCAGGAGAAGGAAGACAAAGTTGCAGAAAGATCTACTTAGGTGAGTTCTTTGTATCAGTCTGAAAGGTGATGCTGTCTGTTCTCAGAATAGGGAGAAAGTAGAAATTGACTAACGGTTTAGTTGGAGAAAACAGATAGCTTTACATTTCCTCTCCCAGCAGGTCTTTACATGTGACTTCAGTAGATGAATTAAAGTAGGGATGATCTGGGAAGCTCATGGCTTGCTAGACTAAGGCACTTTTCAGAGAGCTGTATGTACTCTGGTCCTTTGTTTCCCCACCCTCTGCAGCAATGTTGTATACAGCAAAAATGTACAGATAAATCTCCTCTTCCAATCTTGCTAAAAGTCCAAGGGTGAGAAAGTCCAGGGGAAAAGAATACAAAAAGGAGTGGAGCCTTTTACACAACCTTTATATGTTCTAGAAAAGGCAGCTCTTTCCTAGGAAAGTTTTCCTTTTAACTCATTTGGCAATCATCTCCCAAAATAACCATAGTCAATGGAGTCTAATAGGATAACCGGTGTCATTCCAGCAAGGAGAGTGTATATTTCTCAGCAAAAGGCCAGAGTGGATATCTAACCCCCTTTGGAGGTGCCCAAAGTCTATCAACTCAACACCTTTGCCACATACAGTCTTGAAAAGCCCTTGAATGTTAGACACATTCATATTCAAATTTATTTCAAAATGAAATGAAAATTATTTCAAGATTCTCCTCTATTCTTTAATGCCATTCAATTTAACTTCTAATTAGAGTCTATGGCAAGAGTTCTAAATCTGAAAGTTGTGACTTTGATTTTTTTTAATATTTTGAGATTCATCTTTCAACATAATTGTTTTTCTTTGTAGACTTATGTATTTTATTTTATGTATTTGAAAACATTATCCTGAGGAGTTCCTGGAGTTGATCAGATTACCAAACATCTATGACGCATCAACCTTGAGTCAGAAAAAAAAAAAAAAACTAGTTTTAAGTCTTGCCTTGAAAATATCATGGTTATACTACATGGAATTCCCAATCTCTCTATTTTTGTCTGCCTACATTTTTGATTTCCTTCACAGGCTAATCGTATGCTGTTTCAAGTCCGATTCTTTTTGTATAGGAAAATAACTGTTTGGACATACATTGTATTTAACTTATACTTTAACATATTTAACATGTATTGATCAACCTACCATATGGGGGAAGGGGTGGAAGGAAAGAGGGGAAAATTTGGAAAAAAAGGTTTTGCAATTGTCAATGCTGAAAAATTACCTATGCATAAAATTTTTGTAAAAATTAATTAAAGAAATAAATTACTTTTTAAAAATATCGTGGTTATGTGATTTTGGACAAGTCACTTAATCTCTTCATGTTCTAGGACATTCTCTAAAACTAAATTACAGAAGAATTATTGATTGATATTAGTGGAGTAATTTCCACATAGATAGTTTCTCACATGGATGAAATTATAAATCCATCCCTTTCTCTCAATTTGCATCATAGTGATTTGCATACTAGATGATAAGCCCTTTGGGGGCAGGAGCTATATATATCATAAAAGCATAGGATCTCAGAATCTCAGAACTGGGAAAACTTTGCAATAGTCTAGTATTTGATTTTTGTTTCTGATTTTTTTTAGAGGTCAATGCTTTGTTTTTAAAAGGGATAATGAGATCACCAGCAATGTCTTGACTTGAGCATGAATTGGATGTGAGCAGAATTGCACAGAGTTGTTTGTTTCACTCTCTCTTCCTGAGTCATCAAAGTCTAGTGGTAAGATAAAAGTCAGAACAACAGATGGCATCTTCAATATCTGACCAACTTCTAAGAGTTCTACAGTGCCCATTTCAGCCATCTCCATAGCTTTTGAAACAAATTGTACTCATCCACCCATCCTTTGAGGAGATTTCATATGCTTGGGGTAGACATCTGCCTAACTCACTAACAGGTTTGAAGCCTGTCAGTTACCATCAACCTGGTTTAGCCCATCTGTCAAGATGCTTTACTTGGCTGTGGCCATTGCACATGCTATATAGCTTCTTGGAGCCACGAGAGAGGTGAGATTTTAGTGGATGCCAAAGGTGGATGAGCAGTCCTGGAAAGGGTTCACCAAGCCCTCCCACTAGAGGTGCTAGTCTTCCTAAATATGCTTTATACATAGCAGCTGCTAAATATCTGTTGAATTGAAATAATTATCTAAGTTGCTAATGATTCCCTCACTGATATGTTCTTTGTGATATCAGATGTGTTCCTAAATTACAGAAATATTGCAAAAGGGAAATGAAGGACTTAACAACTGAGGTAATGGTTAATATGGACATAAGAAAAAGTGAAGAATTGAGGAGACACCTGGCTAACTTGGATGATCATGATACCCTCAGAAGGGAATTACTTCATGAATTTATTTTCTGTTAAATTATATTTGCTAGACATTGCTCCTGGTCTTTTAGTTACTGGAGCATCCTTTATTTCCATTTGCTGGAATCAGGGCCTCACCAGGGCCACCTGCTGCCTTCCGGAGGAAAGATGGACTAGAGGTATGTTTAACTAAATGTCTGAACCACCATACCCAAGTAGTAAAATAACAAAAGCCCCCAGACTAAAATTAATTGCTGCTTAATGACTTCTGCTATTCTGTTACAATCTCTGGCTCCTTCAATATAACACTTACCTGAATTATGGCCATAAATCCCCCTTTGTTCTTATCATACTCTGTGTGAAGCTGATGGGGAAATAACTTTCAACTCTCCTCTAACCCCTTATGTTCTAAGCAAATCACAGAGGCTGGAATGGAGAGAGAAGACTGAAAAGACCTAGTAAACTTTGCCCTACTTCTCCTAGCAACAAAATCTTTGTCTTTATTACTTGATGCTTTTATGTACAATATCCTAGCTCAACAACAAAATCATACACACAAAAACACAAAACCCACCCAAAAACTCTCTACAACTAAAACTAAGACATTTGATGAGCTAGCATAGTCATTAAAAGCATAAGTCAACAGTAGCATCAGTCTTTATTCAAATTTCACAAACAGAATCAGCAGCCTGGTAAGTTTATTTCTATTTATGTTGGAGAGCTGATCTATCTCAGCACTATACTTTCTAAATTAACATATTCTAGGATTCTCTTTTATATGGCATTCACAGGGAAGCCCTCCATCAGAGCCTCTTGATTGTACCAAATTTGACTTGTAGTGGGCCAAGATAAGGTCTATGAGCGTCGTTCATTCATCACAGACATGAAAGGTCAGCTTTTAATGTGAATGTTAGTCATAACAGGCAAGCAAAGCATTGTCATCAACAGAGCCAGCAGAACATAGAAATTGCATATTTCATAGTGCATTGACAATTGAGACATATGTGCTTTTCCCCAAGCAGAAGAGGAAGGATTAATCTGGCACTTGGCTTACAGGGTCAAGAATGGAGAGAGCAGATTTTGAAAGAGATTTGTGGGGTAGACATCTGCCTAACTCACCAATAGGTTTGAGGCCTGAGAGTTATCCTCAACCTGGTTTAGCCCATCTGCCAAGATGGTTTACTGGGTTGTGGCCACTGCACATGCTATAGCTTCTTGGAGTCGCAGTTGAGAGTCTGGTGAATCCAGTGATAAAAAATCTATCAGAAAGAAATCCAAGAACTATGATAACAAGTTTCAATCCCTTACAAACCAGTGATCCAGATTCATCTGGCAATTAGGCAAGAATTATTTTAGATTAAAAGGGTCATTGATGAGATGGCTCAGAATCCTGCCATATTCCAGGCAGTTCCCTTCAGAATTTCTACAGAAAGAGGCATTTTGGGGTAATGAAAAGAGCTTTAGAATGGCCATCAGACAGTTTGAGTTCTATCCTGTTATCTATAAAATAAAAGGAGGTTGGACTAGATGAATAAAATTTAAAATTCCTTTTAGGGCCAATATTCTATGCATCAGTAATGGATGAACATAATAATAATTGACATTTATATAATGCCTCAAGAGTTACAAAGTACATATAATCTCACTTGACCCTCACAATAACCCGATGAAAGAAATTATTCGGGCATTATTATCACAATTTTATTTATGCAGAAATTGAGATTTAGAAATGTTAAGTGATTTTACTCCCTGGCACTTAGCCAGTAAGTGTGTCAGGATATAATTGGGGTCTCCAGGTGAAAAGATCATACAGTTGGAGCTTGAAGGGACATTAGCAACCATCTAGTTCAATTCTCTCATTTTAAAGTTGAGTCAACTGAGGGCCAAAGAGCTTAAATGTGTCATTCAAAGTCATTCAGGTTGTAAGGGGGCAGAGTTAGTATCTGCACTCTTGAATATAGATCCAGCACTATTTCCCTGCCCTGCCATCATTGAAATGCATGATGCTACCATCAGGATAATTTTCTTTCATGTTCTCTTGCTAAAGTTGTTGAGATCCCCATGAATTTTTTAAGAGCCTATGGGTCACCTCTTCTTTTCTGGAAATATTTCTACAACTCAAGGCAAGTTGCTTTTCTCAAAGAGAAAGCTGTCTCTTAAGAAGGAACTATTTCATTCACACCACTAGAAATACAGTGTTCACACCATTCTAGAAGGAAGTAGGTGACAGATTTGGGTTTCTCTACTCCATGAAATGAGGAGCATATCAAAGGGAACTAGGGATATTCCATCTGGATCTAAGCCTGGTATCAATTAACTTGAAAACTAGAAAAACATTTTTTGCTCCAAAAAGAAAATCTTAAAGTTGAATTTGATCATCTGGTCAAATTAGGTATCCAGAGTGACATCCATAACTGAATGGCAGATGTGACCCTGAGGACAGTGAAGGTACTCTGGGGGAAAAGATATTTAAGTTGTGACTATAGTCAATGACCCACACACAACCAGTCTTTGGCTGACAAATCACTTCCTTGATATACAATGAATACATCTGAACATCAATTTCCGTTCAAAAATGATCAGTGACTATAAAGAGACACTACCTAACCTTTCATCCAAAGCCTTCTATCCTCTAGTTCTAATGTCATCTTCCAAAATTTTATACTTCACTCACTTTACATGAAAAGTATAAATCAAGAACTGGAACCAAGGAGACCTAGTCGATGGTCGAAAAGTCCCTTAGCTTCTTCTGTCACTCAGCTTCTCAGGCTAGTTGTGTCAAATACTAGTCCTAATGCTTATAGTGTGGCTGGAAATAAAATGTAATTCAATTATATTTAATAATATAAATACAATATAATAATAAATTAGGTATCCAGAGTGACATCCATAGCTGAATGGCAGATGTGACCCTGAGGACAGTGAAGGTACTCTGGGGGAAAAGATATTTAAGTTGTGACTATAGTCAATGACCCACACACAACCAGTCTTTGGCTGACAAATCACTTCCTTGATATACAATGAATACATCTGAACATCAATTTCCGTTCAAAAATGATCAGTGACTATAAAGAGACACTACCTAACCTTTCATCCAAAGCCTTCTATCCTCTAGTTCTAATGTCATCTTCCAAAATTTTATCGATGGTTGAAAAGTCCCTTAGCTTCTTCTGTCACTCAGCTTCTCAGGCTAGTTGTGTCAAATACTAGTCCTAATGCTTATAGTGTGGCTGGAAATAAAATGTAATTCAATTATATTTAATAATATAAATACAATATAATAATATAAATATAAAATAATACAGTATAACATAGATAATGTTAATAAGTGATTTTCTAAGTCAATTTGTAGTCCACAAGAATACTTATCTATGGTTTAGATATCTATCTAAATTATTACTTATCTATAGTTTATTTCTATCTGAGACACCACTGTCCCAGGAAACTTTCTAAGACTAAGAGTTAATTACAAAGAAGGTGCTGACCTACAATGGGAGAAAGAGCTTGTTAATCAATGAAATGGCAGATCTTAAAGCTCCTTTTCCCTTTTTAATACTCAAAATTCTAGTCAAACTACGCTGTTAATTGTTCTTTGAAGCTGACATGTTGCCTCTTGCCAACCAGTCACAAATGTGTCCAGAATTACGCTCTTTCTCCATCTCTGCCTTTCAGATTCCTGATCTTGTATAAGGCTCTTCACTCAGCTTCTCTGTTTGGTCTGCCTGATCCTGCTAGATTATTGCTGATCGTTTCCCTCTTCAAATTTACGTGGATGACTTTGTTATACTTTGCCTGTTTCAATGTGGTGTAGTGAATCAAGGGCTGGGCTTGCAAACCTTTATCAGAAACTTATTATTTATTCCCACAATACAACTTAACCTCTCTAAATCTCCTAATCTCTCTAAAAGATTTTTCATCTTTAAAATGAGAATAATAGTACCACCTCTAATCCCAAGTTTGTTGTGAGGATTATATGAGGCAAAGTACTTTGCAAATCCTAAAGCCTTAGCTACCTATATCCCACGAAAAGCACTAAAACAGAAAATGAGCAAAAGATGTGATCAGAGAATTGTAAGATAGAAAGAGATACTGGGTCAATGGAATCAGTTTCCTTCAGTACATTGAATGGACCCCCATGCTGAACTTGTAGGAGGGCATGGACCAGAGAAAAAGAGAATGAGTAGACATGGATAGATTGTAGCTACATCATTGGAGGAAATGCCTACATCAATGAGATCAGAGATCTATTTGGTTGTCTCTAGTGCCTGGAACTATGCTCTTCACAGAATAGATACATATTTGTTGAATCTCATAAAATTGAATTAGTAGGTAGAAATTTCTTTGCAAAACTCTATTGCACTAGAGCTTACCAACAACTGATGGAAGATGATGCTCTTGCAGATATCCAAGTAATTATCATGCAAAAGAGATATCCTGAGCTAAATGCATTCATCTGGGGATTTGTTGTCTCTAGAATTTTCTATTGCTTCATGGAGACTGATTTCTAGGAAATATGTAATATTATACTTCAATAATGTTCTAACTGTAATCTGCACATGAATCTTTGCCATCAGGCAGAGATGCTTTTCCCCCCTCCAACCCAGAGACCATGCAGCAGAGGAATTAACCTTTTCAGCTCTGTATTCCCCACCACCATCTCCGGTATTCTGCTCTACCTCCTACCCATCCCCATCGGTGTGATGAGTGCCTCATATACTGCAGCCCTGTGGGCTGCCTACATCTAGTAGGTCACAATATACAAGCTCCCACTCTACACTGTGGTTCTTTCATTAGTCTCTTTTGTACTTTCTGCACCTTCTCTCTCTTACAGTTCCAGAACCTAAGCAAATTGATGCTGCCATCACTATTAGGGGGAAAAATGTGTCAATCTACTACCTTATTCTATAAATTAACTACACCAGGAACTTTCTAAATCAAAATATCCCTCCCTGGCCACCATTCCCCTATATGTATTGCTTTATCCTATTGGAAAATAAGGATTCATTGCTTCTGTATTTGTATTCCCACTATTTAGCGTGGTGCTTGGCACACAGTAAACTTAATGAGTGCTTTTTCATTTATTCATTTATGCATGGTCCCATTTATACTATGTGTGCCCAGCAGCTGGAGGCCAACTTTGCTCCTTATTCCACTGTGTTTTATCAAGGCTCAGATTATTTGCAAAGTCTGGTCATGGAGGTAGCTGATGGGGAACAGAAAAGCAAATGAAAAGGATATGGGAGGGTTTTTGCCAAAACCAGCCAACAGAACATGTATTTTTTTTTGTTTTTTTGTGGGGGGGAACCCCACTATCTGACCTCTGGAGAAAGACTATAATGAATGGAACCAAACCAACACAGTCTAAGTTTTAGTTGATCAACAGGTCCCCCTCCACCCCCCACAGCTGCTTGATGGATCATTTTGTGTTGATGACAAGGCTGTAGGAGATCAAAGGTCAGATGATGCAATAGATAAAGTGTCACAAAGCCACCAGTGTTGCTGTTGTTGTTATTGTTCATCCTTCATTCCCAAAGAAGACCAATGACATTATCAGGTTAATGTCTTGACTTGCAAATGAATTGGATTGAAGTGAAGCAGAATTGCCTCTCTCTTCCCTCCAGAATCAGAGAGTCTAGTGGCAAGACAAAAGTCATGACTCCTGGTGAGGGCTATTTCATAGCTGTGTGATGCCAGGCCAGCCATTTAACTTCCATCTCCTCTCCTTCAGTTCCTGATCTGCAAATTAGGAATAACAATAGCATTTATATCTCAGGGTTATTGAGAGGATAAAATGAGATGACAGTTGTACAAGTGCTTTAAGCTTTCAATGCTATTATTATTATTATTATTAATCATCAGAAAAGTACTACATGTACTAGAGGCATTTGACCCCAGGCCTGCTAGAAATGCTTCAGATAGCCTTGGGGAATGTTAGCACCAGTTAGCTCCCTTTCAAAGAGCTATAAAGCTTCCCTGAGAAAGAGGGCAGAGAGCAAGAAATGACAGCTCTGGTAGAAAGAATTGTTGGGAGTAGAAAACATTGATAGGGGCAGCAGCACAAGCAACAAGAGGAGGGAAAGGAGAGTGAGATCTGGGTTGCCTGGTACAACAAAAACAAGACCCAAAGGAGGGACTAGTCAAGAGATTCTGATATGGAAGAGCAAACCTGATCAAAGACTTTCTCTGGATGATACAAATCTCTCTATGTCCCCTTTGAATATGGGATGATATGTTGAAAGGATTGCTTAGATATCTCTCTGGAGAAAGTGGGGCCAACTAAAAAACCTTTACTCCTTTTTTTTTCCTGGGGCTGGGGTTAAGAGACTTGCCCAGGGTCACACAGCCAGGAAGTGCTAAGTGTCTGAGGTCAAATTTGAACTCAGGTCCTCCTGACTTCAGGGTTAGTGCTCTATCCACTGCACCACCTAGCTGCCCCCCTCAAACCTTTACTCTTCAGCAAAGTTGTAATGATAGTAGAGTGATCAGGGCTTTGTCCCAGAAGATGATACCTGTGTGGGGAGGGAAGGGATAGTGCTACTTTCCTATAGTGATTCATTGGGTCTCAATTCTTTGCTGACCCTGCACCATGATATGTCACTAGATCTGCTCGCTAAACTCCCCTTTCCTATTCTCCCTGATGCCTGTCAAAGTCCTGCTCCAGTAGCATCCCTTTGTTAGTGCCCCATCAGTCTCCCTCACTATCATGCTCATTTCCTGCTCCTTTTAATGATGGAGGTCTGGGCTAGACTGTCTCCAGGATAGGCTGTTCTCTCTCCTAACATGATTATACCTGACTGATTGATAGAGCTCTAGGAGCATACTAGCTAAAATAGGGTCCTGAGATATTTTTTTAGCATCTCAGTTAAGCTTTCACCATATTAACCCCACCTGACTCCCTCTTTAACTGTTCTTCACAATAATAGAGTCCCAGAGTCTCTCTCTTTCTCCTGACACCATCCTTTGTTACAAGGACAAGGGCTATCTTCAAGTCATTTCCTTGTCATCCCTTACACTTCAATCTATCCAAAGCAGCAGGATTCCTGGTTATACTCAACTTTCTAGAAAGCTTGAATTTTTGCAACAATGTAGATGGCCACATAGGATTGTAATATAAATCTGGAGAACCATGAAACACTCTGTGGGACAATGGATGCCAAGTCACAAGGAGATGACAATTTTGTTTTTATTTCTTTAAAAAAACAGCTGTGGATTTAGTTTTTTGTCCATTACTGTGTTTAAAAAAAGAGCCTTATTGTTCAATATCTTTGTTAGCTAAAATGCTTCCAAGAGATTGAGGGTACCCCCCTTGGGGAAGTGTCAAGTATTGATTTTCTAGGTGCCATTTGGGATGGGCACAGGCAGTATCTGATTTTTAAAATGCACCTGGTCCCAACACAAAGTATGAGCTTAAAGCTTTCAGGATCTACTGTATTTCTACCATGTTTTTCTTGTTCAAAAAGCATTCTCATTACTTAGCCACTTCATTGCCTCCTGAAAAGTGGGTTTACCAGCATGAGAATGCTTTCTAGAATGTCAAGCAGTTATTGACTTCTGAATTTGTGCCATAAGACAAACTGCTACTTCTTACCACCAATGCTTCACCTTATGGTGCTGAAACTGTGATTAACCACAGAATATTAGGTAGTACTCGAGAACAATAGCATTTAGAGGAAGGAATTGAGCACAAAATAACAAAGATCTCTTTGTTCTTATTAAAGAATGCTACAATAACCTCTAGATCTCTGCCTTCACAATTTCTGCAGATAATAAGCCTCTTATGGGACTGTTTTTTAATGTTTTGTCTATACTTTGAAAATTATCTTATATTTATTGATACTTTCTTGTTTTGACATATTTCCAAATATATCTCAACCCAGAAATCTATGTTTCATAATGAAAAATTTAAAAGTACAGGGAAGGAAGAAAAGACAATTCAGCAAAGCTAATCAATAGAGGAACAATATTTGACAATATATAGAAAGCTAATCAGTCAATAAATATCTATGAAGCACCTATCATGTGTCAGACGCTATGCTAAGCACTGGATAAAGGAAAATATAGTCCCTGCTCTCAAGGAGCTCATATTCTATGGGGGAGACAGCAGACAAACAATTGTGTACAAACAAGCTATAGAAAAGATAAATTAGAAATAATCTAGATTCTAAATAATCTAATAATTAATAATAATCTAATAATCTAATAATAAATAATCTAGGTTCTAGAATTAAGGAGGATCTGGAAAGATTTTTTGTGAAAGGTGGGATTTTAGTAGGGAGTTGAAGAAGTCAGGAGGAAGAGTATTTTAGATCTGAGGGACAACCAGAGAAAACACCCTCAAGCTGGAAGGGTCCTGTTCAGAGAAAGTCAGGGGGCTGATGTCACTATAATCTTTCACTCCTGCAAGGAAGAGAAGGAGACGCAATTTTCTCACATCTTTTTCTGGAGTCTTTGGTCATTATTGTTTATTATTATTGGACTTTTTTTTGTCAGGATTCTTATAGCAAGGCCACATCTTTTTTTTTTTTTTTTTTTTTTTTTTTTTTTTTTTTTACTGTTAGGAGACACCCCATTTTCCAGAGCTAAGGCTCAGCATACAAGCTATGTCCTGAAGTTGGCATATCAACAATCCTGTGGACTCACCCTCTGGAAGAACTCAACCACAGCAAAATCCCAGAATTGTTTCACACCTGCACCATTGGTCTTTGTACTTGGACAGAGACCATGTTCTGGTCATGAGGTCCTGCTCTGGATCAAACTTGTCTCATTGTTTCTCTCACATAGACATTGGTATAAGTATTAATATTTATCTACACTAGAGGGGTCCTCCTCCTAGGAGGAAGCCTGGCACATATATGTCTAGTTTCTTTCCTCCAATGAGATAATGAAAACTTTTTAGTTTTGTTTAGTTTGATTTTATTTTTGGAGTTAACTGTGGTTTTGATAACCTGTATCCGCTCTCTGTTTATTCTTTAGAATTAACAGCAGTTGCAGAGCTTCTGTGGCTCCTTGATCTTTTAGTCAGAGTTGGCAATTTCATTGTTCGTTCCATTTCTCTTGTTGGCCTTACCCTTAATAAATCAATCACTAAGCACTTCGTACTATGTACTACTTAATCATTGTGCTATTACAAAAGAGGCAAAAGACTCTTCCTACCCTCAAGACGTTTACAATCTTACCTTATAAGATTTTGAGTTGGAAGGGACCTTAAAGAGTTTAGCAAAGTGTCTGGTACACAGTAGGTACTTAATAAATGCTTATTGAATTTAATTGAAATGAAAGATCACTTCATCCAATTCCACCCCAATTTCATAGAGAGGAAAAATGAAACCAAAAGATGCTCCCTAACTGATATAGATAGTAAATAATAGAGTCAGAATTTGAATCCAAGTTCCCTATAATGGTGTGACCCTATGTATATAATGTTGGAGTC
This sequence comes from Sminthopsis crassicaudata, assembly GCF_048593235.1. Classification (NCBI taxonomy): domain Eukaryota; kingdom Metazoa; phylum Chordata; class Mammalia; order Dasyuromorphia; family Dasyuridae; genus Sminthopsis; species Sminthopsis crassicaudata. The sequence goes on from NC_133620.1 coordinate 432,908,013, forward strand.
TACTAGTCATCCTGAAAGAGTAATATCAAATTCCATTCCACATTCCTTGAGCGCCTACTTTGTGCAAGGGATGAGGTTGGACACGGAGGAAGATTCAAAGCATTAGACACAGCTCTTGTTCTCTAGGAGTTTACAAGGAAATATTAAAAAAAAATTCAATTCTGTTTGATGCAGAGAGACTGAGGGATTGAGCCGGCAGAGATACAGTACAAAAGCCAGAATGTTTTATACTGTTGTCACTGTCGCTGACAGATATACATAATAAAGTCAGCAATGTGGCCCAGCAGGATAAAAGGTAATAATCTTGATTTCTTCTCTTACCTTTTGCTATTGTTCAAGGTTTTCTTGTCAAAGATACTGGAGGCATTTCCCATTTCTCTTCCTTTTACAGAGGAGGAAACTGAGACAAGCAGGATTAAGTGATCTGCCCAGGGTTACACAGCTAATAAATAAGTGCCTGAGGCTGTATTTGAACTCAAGAAGATCAATGTTTTGGACTTCAAGCCTCTATCCACTGAATTACCTGGCTGTTTTGTTAACTTTTACTCTTTTTCAGTTTTATTTTTATACAAATCAAAGGAGACATTGAGAGCAAGTGAGTTTCATAGCCTCAGTTTCCATATAGTTCTTGTGCTTTTTTTTTGAGGGGAGGGAAGAATTCGTGATTTGAATTTGAGGAACAAAAGATTCCTGTAACAGCTTAAAAAGCAATGATAAGGAATTTCCAAACATATCATATAAGGATATGGATAAGGATCACACTTTCCTTTAGAATCTCCCAAACACTGAGCTAGCTCTGGCAATGTGTGCATCAAACTTATCCTCTATGTGGACACTCCTAGAAAGTATACTGCCAAGATAAGTGAACTTTTCCACAGTATTCAAAATTGCTCCATTTGCTATAACTGATGGTTTCACATATGGATGGGTGGTGCTGGCTGGTGGAGAACCTCTGTTACTTTTGTGGTATCAGTTCAAAATTAGTCCAAGTGGCAAAGAATCAATCCATACTCTGTTTTATCTCAGTCTTAGAGGCTGCATTAAATGCACAGTCATCAGCAAATAAAGTCACAAACCAACTTTCCTTTTACTTAATCTTGGCTTATAGCCTTTTTATGTTAAATAATTTGCGTCAGTGTAGTAGCTGACCTTGATGTTATTTTCATTTTTATTGAAGGCATCTGACAACATCACTGAAAACATTATGCTAAAAAGCATGGGATCAAGTCCTGCCTCACTCCTTTGGTGACTGGGAAAGCACGAGAACATTTTCCATTCTCCAGATACATGATTATTGACATGCTTTTCTGGGCAACCAAATTTTGCCATGAATTTCCATAAGTCCTCATGATAGAGACCTTGGTTGGAGCAAAGAATATTGTGTATAGACTTCTGTTTTGCTCCTGGCATTTCTCCTGCAGTTATTGGGCAGCAAACACCATATCCACCATTCCTTAGCTCCTTCTAAAGCCACACTGGCTTTTGGGTAGATGACCATCTTCAAGATGATCAGCCTAGGAAGGAGAACTCTGGCAGTAATTGAGAGCTATCCCATCTTTGATTGTCACAGGACAACCTATTTTCTTTTTCTTTATAGAGAGGAATATTGGAGACATCTTAAAACTCTGAGGAATAACCTCCTCTTGCCATATAATCTGGAAGATTCCAGTCAGCTTTTGTATGAGCAGTGGACCCCTTGCTCTGTAAATCTCAGTTGGAATAGAATCAGTACCAGGTGCTTTGTTACATGAGAGAGAAAGCTAATGGCGTTTCAAACCTCTTCTTCATCTGGAAGTTTGACTAGAGAGGGACTGATGAAGTTCATCAATGGTTTCAGTACTGGTCAGTAACAGTCTGTTGAGAACACTATGGAAATGTTCAGTCCATTTCTCCATGATTGTGTCCTTATTTCTACTCAATGTGATTCCATCAATGTTGAGTAGTTGAAATGCACCATAGGTCTTTGGCCCATAAAAAACCTTTGGAGCATCATAAAAGTACTTTAGATGGTTATTATCTGCATAAAACTGAATTTCATCTGCTTTCTTACTGATCCAAGAGTCCTGCATCTCTCTAAGCTTCATTTGCACCTTATTTTTTATGAAGTTAAATGCCGCATTTTTAGAAATAGACAAATTATTCTGCTTAGTAAACCATGTGAAGTTCTTGTTTTTTTGTTTAGCAGCTGCTGAATTACCCCATCATTTTTATCAAACCAGTCTTGATGTTTGGGAGCACTCTAGCTCAGATGAGTAAAAGCAAAGGCTAAGTGACTTAGCAAAGATCACATACCTAACAAGTGTCTGAGGCTGAATTTGGACTTGAATTTTCCTAACACCAGGTCCATTGCTCTATCTGCTGTATTATATAGCTGCCCTTAAAGGGGGTTAGGGCATTTGACTTTTTTGAAACTTAAGCTTTTGAAAAGAAATTTGAGTGAGAGAATGTACCTGTAATTTTTACAATCTCCATGGAGTGTTTTCCCATGTTTGATTTGGTGAATGTAGATGAAGGTGAGAGTAGAATTTATGTTTTTACAAAAATATTTTAAATCTGTTATCTTATTTCTTTCTTTTTTGTTAAAGCTTTTTATTTTCAAAATATATGCATGGATAATTTTTCAACATTAACCCTTGCAAAACCTTCTGTTCCAATTTTTCTCCCTCTTCTCCCTCCCCCTTCCCCAGATGGTAAGTAGTCCAATATATGTTAAACATGGTAAAATATATGTTAAATCCAATATATGATAGGTATTTACATAATTATCTTGTGGCACAAGAAAAATCAGATCAAAAACGGAAAAAATAAGAAAGAAAATAAAATGCAAGAAAACAACAACAAAAAGAGTGAAAATGTTATGTTGTGATCCACACTCAGTTCCCAGAGTCCTCTCTCTGGGTATAAGTTACCTTGTTTCTTATATTATTGTTGCTATCCCAAGTATCTTTCCCCTTTCTTCTCCTCATAGAGATTTCATGACACAAAGTATTTTTAGAGAGGGAAAAAAATCAATTCAACTGATCAATATACTGAAAAATTTTGAAAATATATGTAATATGTAACACCTGTGCATCTCTCACTTCTATGAAGGAGTAGATTGGGGATGTCTTCTCATATCTCTTCATTCAAGTTCAGCTTCTATATATCATTGCCCTCAATAGAAGGTAACCTCCTTGAGATGAGAAATTTTTTTTTGCTCCACATCTCCATCACCTAGACCAGTGCCTGGCACAAAGTAGGACTCTTGACAAGTGCTTCTTGGATGACTGATTGAATATGTTGAAATCTACTTTTTGCTCAGAATTGACAAGAAACTTTAGTCAAGAATCTTTATTGACTTTTAAAATCATTCCAAGTAGCATCCAGGGCCCCCTCACTGTACTTTTTTCCTTCCCCCCATGATCTTCTTATAGATCTGTGTTACAACTGAATTAAAAGTACAGTCTTAGTGTTATTTATGGCATAAGACTTTTGGGACACTGTATATTTAAAACTACAGTTCTGAATCCCAATTGCATTATATCTCCTTATGTCAGACCAAGCCAAATGATGCATGAATTTAAACCAAAAAGCATTCAATTAAAGAGAATGACAAGGTTTAAAAAACATAGAAAAGAAGGGTGCTCAATCTCTCATCATTCCTCCTACTGTCTTGGAGAAAGGTAATTCTTGTTAGATAACTCACCTACCAAAAGTCATAACTCATTTTCAGGTCGGTTTTCAGCAACTACTCCCTCCCATTCTATGTTGTTTCTGAAGCTACTTCTCCCAGGATGCTTCTCTATTCAGGGGCTTTCATTCTCTAGAGAGCTTTTTTAAAAATCTTGCCACTGAGGTTCCTTCTTTCTCCAAGGCAAAGATATCCCCTTTTGGAGAGGTTGCTCATTGTGGTTATTTTTGCTCTTATTCTTCAATCATTTCAATTGTATCTGATTCTTCATGATTCCATTTGGTGTTTTCTTGGCAAAGATACCAGAATGGTATATAATTTCATTCTCCAGCTCATTTTACAGATAAGGAAACTGAGGCATTTGTTATAGCTTAATATAGTTGCAACCCCCAAGATTGCTGTTCTGACTTCAGGGAAGAGCTTCTTTTGATTGGGATAACTCTTCTTGAAATGGCTTCAAGTAGCCCAATTTCATCTCAGATTTCTGCTGCAATAATCATCATTGCCAATTATTTGCAGCACACTGATTGCCAAGGCCATTCCTTCTGACAGTGGATCAGCTGCCTCATCTGAGTTTCAGGAATATCCTTAAACTTCCTTAAGGAATCTTATCTGAGCTGTCATCAGCTTGCTTAGTTGCCCTCCAGCAAATGGTCAGACTTAAAGGATAGTGCAGACCCCCCAAGAATCACCTGAAGCAGATTGTAGGAAAAGATTGACCAAAAAGACTTCTTCATTGCTCAACATGTCACACCATATTCCTCATGGTACAACTTGTCACTCCATGTTCAACAATAGTCAATTCCTTTCAATTATTGTATTGGACTGAACATAAATAAGCATCAAGCTATCTGCCATCTCTTTCAAGGAACAAAAAACAAGAAAAAGCAAAACCCTGACATATCAATGTATGCAAACTGACTGCAACATATAATTGCATCCTTAGAACCATAAATACAGTTAAAGCTTTGCTAGTCTTCCCAGCAGAAATAATAGCAACAACTTCCCTTGTATATTCACTATTAAGTAGTGCTCTATTTATGCTTCTTAGCTGTGAAGCATCAGAGTCCCCCTATCCTCAAAGAACTTTTCACTTTGACTTATATTCTGGATCTATTTACTACTTTTATGTGTGTAATTGGGGTAGTCAGGGGAGCTCTATCAATATGCTGGACCTAGAGTCATTCCTAAAAAAGTAAGTTCTGTAGCTGAAAGACTGCTTTGAGGTGATGAAGTCATTCCTTCATGGATTCTTTGTTCCTGTGATGGGAATGAGGGATGGGGATTTATTGAAGAGCTATTAAACCAAGAAGAGTATTTCATAGAGAAGTGACTTTGCTCTCTCTCTCTCTCTCTCTCTCTCTCTCTCTCTCTCTCTCTCTCTCTCTCTCTCTCTCTCTCTCTCTCTCTCTCTCCTCTGTCGTTCTCTTCCCTTCTATCAAACAGATTCAAACTCTTTAAATATCCCTCTTAGACAGCTGCTTTTGGTCATGTCAGCAAGAACATATAGTGGCTCTACAGTAATTAACTGAACCAGCTACAACCAGCAAAAGAACTCTGGGAGATGACTATGAACCACTACATAGAATTCCCAGTACCCCTATTTTTGTCCGCCTACATTTTTGATTTCCTTCACAGGCTAGTTGTACGCTATTTCAAAGTCCAATTCTTTTTGTACAGCAAAATAACTGTTTGGACATGTATACATATATTGTATTTAACTTATACTTTAACATATGTAACATGTATTGGTCAACCTGCCATCTGGGGTGGGGAAGGAGGGGAAAAATTGGAACAAAAGATTTTGCAATTGTCAGTGCTGCAAAATTACCCATGCATATATCTTGTAAATAAAAAGCTATAAAAAAACAAAAAGAACATAGAGTGGCTCTAAACAGACCTAATCCTGGACCTCAATCCTCAGGTTGCCACTTCTGGGTTTTTTTGGTTACTATCCCTGAGTACAAGTGTCTGAACAGCTATCCCAAGAGATAGGTATTTCTAGTCTTGATGGCAATCTCAGAAGTTCAAGAGTTTGGGAGCTTTTATTTTCAGGTTCTGGTTGTTCAGGCAGAGGTGATGGTATTTTGGATGCCAGAGATGATCTCTATGGTATTTTGAAATAGAAGATAAACACCACTAGCAAGATGAGCTCAAACCATGCCCTACTTTCCTAAAAGATACAGACCTTTAGGGAGTTACTCAGACAGTGTTCTGTCAAGTCAAGGTGAAGGCAAAATTCTTGTTTTGTAGTTCCACTACGTGTTTCAAGTTTTAATGTTTTAAATATCAACTTCCCTGGAGAATACATTAGGAGTGAAGGATTAGTGCATATTTTAAGTATTTGTCAATATGTGCTTATGAGTGTTTCATATTTTAAGAATTTCTTTAGGAGTGAAGGAAATAGTTGCTTACTACTTAATTTATTTTGTACACTAGTTACCCTTCTAAAGAAGATTCTTTTAATCTCTTGGGGAATCCCTAGATATGATCAAAAACCTAAATTTGAAGAGATTTTGCCCTGGGATACAAGTCAGGGGTATAATGAGGCAAAGAGTTTGAAAAACAAAAGCAACCTGATCACCCGTTTTTGTGGTCTGGTGTTCTCTAGGCTGAATGTAGTACAAGCAAGACCACAGTAAGGACCTCTTAGTGTGAAAGTGGACGTCTTCTTTGGGCTGCTAGTTTCACAGATGGAAGACCACAGGCCTAGTTCTCACAGCTGCAGAAATGGTTCCATGCAATTCAATGTTATTGATTGACAAACTAAGTATTCCTTTCCTCTGACTCTTTGGGCACTTGTTTTGGTTCTGCCCCCTCCCTAGAATAATCTCCCCTGACCCCTTTAATGCTCTCACTCTGCCTACTAGTTACCCTAGCTTCCTTTTAATCCAAACTTCTCTTGGAAGTCTTTCCCAATGCCTCTTAATTTTATTGCCTTCCTTCTGTTGGATATTTCTTATTTATACAGCATATAGCTTATCTGCACATATATGTTTGTTTTTTGCATTAGATAGTGATCTCTTTGAAGGGGAAACTTTTGTCTCTTCTATCTCCAGCACTTAGCATAGTGCTTGGCACATAATAGGTTTTTAAATAAACATTTATTGATTGATTATTGAAATCTGGATTAACTATATCTTCCCCATCTTGGGGAAGTTTATTTTTTGAAAATCAATGTAGGACTTTACATCTATCTATACTTAAGCTCTTTAGAATTTATTTTTGCCATTGGTAAAATTAAGAAGTTGGACTACATGTTCCTGACACCTCTAAATGTATAGTCTTATTTATGAATTTCTCAAAAGATTTAATCTGTTGTTCTAATTTATGGAGACCTCTTAAAATCCCAGCTCTAGTATCTAATATATCAACTCTCTCTCCATGATTTGTGCCATTTATACATTTTATAGGTATATACCTCTGAGGTTTCACCTCATGCCAGCCAATATCAAAGAGGCTTTGATGCACTGTTGGAAGAGCTTTGAAATATTACTGATTTAAGGTATCCCTCCTGGGCTGGGCATGTGGCTCCCCTTCTTAGCCATAATCTTCACCAATTCCAGTGTCTGAATCAAACAGTCCTTTGTTAGGACATTGCTAGGTACTTTCAGGAGTAATCAGGACTTATTATCTTGGAACCAGGAGAAATTTCCCCAATTAGACTTATCCATTGCTTCATCCAAAATCGAGGCACTGAATTCTATATCTTCACAGAAAGCTGGAGTCCAGAAATCAATTGGCTTAAATTCCTCTCTGCCATAGGATATTATTGAAAATGGGGGAGGGTGGTAGGCAAGAGCAATCTTCTTCCCCTATGTACTCTTTAAGAAGTGCAAACAAGTTCTCAAAATTGCTATTTTTCCATAACTGACTCTTCTTGAACGACTACATTGGGGTTAGTCCATTGTAAAATCTTCTCTCTCCTATTCAAGCACATCAGTGAATACTGAAAAGGCACTGGAACAATCCCCTTTTGGGGACAAGTCTATTCCCTCAGCCAATCTTCAGCTGAGTTTTCTGACCCTTTCCTATTAAAATGGACCACCTGAAATTCAACATTCTTAATTTCAAAAAGCATATTGAAGGACTCAGCTGTCCAGTTCCAATTGGACAACACATCTCCCTCCCTTCTCCCTCCCTCCCTTTTCCCTCCCTTTTCCCTTCCTTCCTTCCTTCCTTCCTTCCTTCCTTCCTTCCTTCCTTCCTTCCTTCCTTCCTTCCTTCCTTCCTTCCTTCCTTCCTTCCTTCCTTCCTTCCTTCCTTCCTTTCCTTCTTCCCTCTCTCCTCATTGGGAAGGGATCATACCCTTACCTATAGATGCTTTACCTAAAGGAATATAAATTTTGATTACAGAAAGCTATAAGTTATCTTGGGGGTTATGAACACTTTTTAAAGTATCATTCGTTAAACCCAGATCATTCTGTCTCTCGTTGATTGAGCAACAATAGATCTCAGTCCAAGCCGCATTTCATCATAACTTGAGCTTTAATGGCCCAGTGAGTGTAAATAGCAATTGTTTCTGTTTTGGACTGAAATCCTAAGGGTCTTCCCCTCCCAGATTGATTTGTTTTAACTAGGTAAAAAAGATGATTCTTTATCTTATTCTTTACCTAACTTTAATCACAGAATGGATCTTGTCTCAGTCAAACTGAGACCTGTTAAAGAATTTAGCTTAAAAAGTCCAAGGTCTCCCACTGTATCCAAGACTATCTCCAGTCATCCTGATTTATATTTTGCCACTGGATTCAGATGACCCTGGAAAAGAATGTGAAGCAATAACTTTGTGCAGTTCTCTCTCACTTAAGTCTAATTTATTTGTAGTCATGATATCACCTTCCTGATATCATGGTCCTCTTTGAGAATGAATGACAATGTTGACATCACTTCTTTAATCAACACTATTTGGGTTCAGTCATCCCACCAGTTCAGAAACTATATAACTGTCCAATTATCCATATCCATCTTTAACTCCAGAACCCTGAATCTGGAATGAGAATCTTCAAAGTGTGGTACTGCACACAAAAGATTAAGGATGACAAGAATAAATTTTGTATAAGGTATTATAAAATATATTCTCAAATATGTGTCTATAAAATTCTCTAAAGAATGTGGAGGAATACCGTAAAGTATGAAAAATATGAAGAATACAAAGAACCATGGAAAGATAAACAAAATGATATAAAATAAGGATGATAGAATTAGAATACATACATGAACTATATTTAAATGACAAAAATTTTAATAAAGAAAAGGAAAAGAAGACCAAAAAGGTACATTGAGCAAATAAATTATTTGATTAAATTTTATATTATTTTAAAGAAAATATAAATAATTTGGATTGCATAGTTATATCAAATTTCATCCCTATGTACTTATATGCTGAGAGTTATCAAGTTTGTAATAACAATCCCATGTGTCATGTAAGGATAAATGAACCAGGTTCCATGTTGGAAGACCCCCAGATCAATCTGCACTTGACTTATTTCCAGGGTATTTGAGTCTGCTTTCCTGCTAAACAACCAAGACACAATAAGTATTTTGGACAAAAACATGTTTATTAGAAGCAAAACATAAGTGGAACTTTTATAAGACTAAAATCCAGGAACAAGGAATAAATTCACATGGATAAGGAATCTACTGAAATGTGGGTAGAATTGCTATTTCTTCAGTGAGGATCGTGTTGGCATTCCCCATCATCCCCAGTATTTCTTGAGAATGGCTTAGGAATTCCTCTCAGAATTTCACTTCTTTCATTTCTCTAGGTTTAAGAACTGATCATAATCCAAAAGCCCCTCAGTATAGTATAGAAGCATCTCCATTGCTCCATCACATTGTAATGAGTCTCCAGTTAGGCGTTCCCCCCATCTGATGAGAGTTGTTTCCCACATTATCCACTTTACCCCCATCCTCAGTTCTAGAAGCCTCTGGACAGCACCTAATACTTTTTTTTAACTGCCACTGTCATCATTTATCATTTCTCAGGAAAATATTCTCTTCTTTTCTTGTGATCCTTTTTCTCTATTATTTCCCCTTTCTTGTGCTTTCTGCCATGTGCTTTGGCCCACAGAATGGTGGGAAATGTAGTCATTTCAGACAGTTCCCACATTCACTACATGATAAAACATTGCTTCACAAAAACAATATACTCCTAAACAAAATGGAGGAAGTGTGTCAACAGTCAAAAAACAAAGCTGGAGCCCCACATCAGACCATACCGCTTCTGGATTCCTCTGCTCCAATGCAAGGTAATTATGATACATCAGGGGCTCCTTATTCCCTGTAAATGTCCTATGTGCTCTGGGGGAACAGGACGGTATAATCAACAGAGGTCTTAGGAGTATTGATCCGGCACTAGTGATCTTTCAGAATTTTCATTTATTTGCTTCTCTGTCTCTTTTGGGGGTGGTGGTGAAATGAATAACATTAATGAATGGATTTCTAGTGAGCAGTGGTCCTCATCACACCCCCATCCATTATTTATGAAAGAACTAGCATCCAAATAGTGTCAATACTGTGCATACACATTCTGATAAAGACCTTCCAGAATGGAAGTTATTTCCTCTTGAGATGTCACATGTATTTCGGGTTCTTAATGAGACTGATGTGCAATGAATAAGAAAATTAGTTTCTGTGCAAAACAACATTATTGGTGAACACTCCTACATACATTGAAACTGAAATGGAATGGGCCATTAAGAGAGCTCATATCTGAAGGTAACCATATTCTCTTTGCAGAGAAAGGTATTGGGTATAAGGAGTGTGTGCAGGGAGGGAGATGTTGCTGGCAGTGATGTGGATGGCAGTCAGAGGGAATCAGGCAATCAGATTTACCAGTCCCTTGTAAGCTCCAGTTTGTTTTTTGAGCTGTTATCTCCTGCGACTCACTCCTGAGTGGTGCAGGCAGGCAGTGACATACCACATAGGGTGAAATGTGATTGCAATGTGGATGAAGGAATGATACAAATAAATGCCTAGCATCTGGACTCTTTCTTTCCCCCATAATTTGTAAGACAACTGAGGGCAGAGATTGTGTCTTTCCTGCATTCTGCAAATTGCCTCATATGCCCATTCACACTATCATTATTCATAGGATCTGGAAGGGAACTGAGAAATCATCGAAACTGATCTCACTTTCTCCATGAGGAAACTGAGGTTCAGAGAGACAAAAGGACTTATCCAAGGTGACAGGGATAGAACAGGATCTAATACAGGGTGAGCATGCCTTTGGTTCAGGTATTAATGCCTTGGAAGCCATGCTTCCATTCCCCTTTTAGAGCACGAGCTATAGAATACCCAATGCTACTACTCCCTAAATCTTTTCCCACCTGTCCACTGGGTTAAATTATCTCAAACCTGTTACTTGGTCTGGAAATCAGTATCACAGGCAAGAGACCTGAGATCAGTGATAAGTTATGGGGAGGGAGGGGCATCTGGATACAGATGTACTGTTCTCTCTTTATTCCTAACATTTAACTCATTTGAGATCAGCACAAGTTAAGGAAAGAAGAAAAAGAATAAGGCAAGCAAGGAAGAAAGGATAGATAGAAGAAAGGAAAGAGAGAGGGAAGGAAGGAAGGAAATAAAGAATAAATGATAGAAGGAAAGAAGGAAGGGAGGGAGGGAAGGAGGAAGGAAAGAAGGAAGGAAGAAAGGAGAGAGGAAAGGAAGGAAGGAAGGCAAGAAAAAAGGAAGGAAAGAAGGAAGAAAGGATGGAAGGAAGGATGTGTGGAATAAACAATGAAGGAAAAAAGAAAAGAAAGAAAGGAAGGAAGAAAGGATGTAATAAAAGATGGAAGGAAGGAAAGATGGGAGAAAAGATAGGAGGAAGAAAGGAAGGAAGGGAGAAAAGAGAGAGGGAGAGAAGAAAGACAAAAAGAAAAGAGGAAGAGAGGGAGGAAAAAGGTAAAGGAAGAAGGAAATAAGCATTTGTTTAGGAACAATTACATTCTAGGCACAGTACTAAGCACTTTATAAATAATATTTCATTGGATCTACATAACAACCCAGAGAATAAATGGCATTATTATCTCGATTTTAAAGTTGAAGCAACTGAGGCAGGCAGAGATAAAATGACTTATTTTAAGACCAACAGCTAGTTATTTGTCTGAGGCTGGATCTTAATTCAGGTCTTCCTGAATCCAGGCTCAGCACTCTATGCTCTGTGTTACCTAGCTACCAAAGGAAGGAAAAAGGGGGAGATGGGGAGTGGGTGCAAGGATTAGGGAAAGACAATAGTCAATGGCCATTCCTCATAATAAACTCAGTCCTAGCCCTCTGCAGTCCCCATTCTCCTTTGCCCTCCCTCTCCATTGTGCCTTCTGGAACTCTGCATCATTAAATCCCACTTCATCACAGATCTCTTCTTCTTACATCCTTTCCATCTTCAGGTGCTCTCTGGAGGCATGAATATGTCTAGGCATCCTTTCCAAGGCTGGCTGCTCCTTCTCTTCCACCTACCAACACACAAGGCCAGGAGGAGGAGCTGGCATGTTCCCCACTGCTCCCCACTGCCACTCTCAGACCCTCCTGCCTTCCTCACTTAGCAATCACTCTTTCTCCTTAAGGTTTACTGCACCTTGTCAGGTACTTTCACCTCCCCAAGTAAGTCTGCTGCCTGGGTGACTGCCTTCTTCTTTACCTCCAAGTTACATCTCCTAAAATAATAGTTTTTCCAGAATCCCTGACCCTACTTGCCTTTAAATATAGCGTTCTTCAACCATGGCTGAAGTAATCTTGTCTTAGATATCGTCTTCTCTCTCTCTCTCTCTCTCTCTCTCTCTCTCTCTCTCTCTCTCTCTCTCTCTCTCTCTCTCTCTCTCTCTCTCTCTCTCTTTCTCTCTCTCTCTCTCTCTCTCTCTCTTCTCTCTCTCTCTCTCTCTCTCTCTCTCTCTCTCTCTCTCTCTTCTCTCTCTCTCTCTCTCTCTCTCTCTCTCTCTCTCTCTCTCTCTCTCTCTCTCTCTCTCTCTCCTCTCTCTCTCTCTCTCTCTCTCTCTCTCTCTGTCTCTCGCCAGAATTCCTATTTGTGGTGAAGATGAAATAGGAGAACATGTGTCCTCTGCTCTTTCCCCTCTGCCATATTTGCAACACAGAGAAAGCAGAAATAACTATTAAAGCTAATAGCTCATTCTTGTTGGGCTTTTACAATTATAAGGGACTTTATTATCTCATTTGAGCCTCATAACAAGCTTATAAGTACAGTAAGTTTTGGTATGCCCATTTTGTAGGCAAAAACACTGGGACTTAGGAAATTTTAGGAACTTTTTCAAAAACACACAACTTGTAAGCATTAGAACTGAAACTCTTGTCTTCTCATTTCAAATTTAATGTTCCATAATTTGTAACAGTGCCCCTATAATTCCTATCAAGCTGAGATGTGTGGGGTAGGGGACTTAAGAAAAGTGTTTATTAAAGATCATCCATATCAGTTCATTTGAAGGATGGGGTTGAAATGAGTGAGGAGGTCATTGAGGAAGGACCAGGGATACATTGGTTTATCTGATTGATTACTGGTTCCTAGCAGAGAGCAGGATTTCAAACAAAGTGTAGGATCATTAGAATTTCAAGGGGAAAAGGACTTTGGGGAGCCATCTAGTCCCTAATTTTATAAATGAAGATACTGAGGTTCTTACAGTTCATGTTTCTTAGTTTCCTAGATCTTAAGCTAGGAGGGATCTCAGACATTTTACAAATAGGTTAACTGAGGTCAGAGAAATCAAGTGATCTCTAGTTACAAATCATTTGTCTTTGCTACCTCTCATTGGTTTGCCCAAACACACACAGATAGCAGAAATCGACCTCAAACTTTTTAATGCTAAACCTGGTGTCCCTTTTGTCATACGCCTCTATCCATGTCCAAGGTACCTTGCAACAGCAGAGACAATCTCCTGTCTCTTACACACAAGCATACATCCATAGCCCAACCTCAATGCCTCAACTATGTTCCTGCTTCAACCCAGCACAGAGCAATGTGGCTAAAAATGAGGATCATCCCCCTGCTCCCACCACCCACCGACTGTTGCCTCTCTTCTGCATGCTTGTAGCCTCATGCCAGCTCCTTAGTTACTAGAAAAATGGCTTTCCCCATCCAGAAAAGGGTCACCAGGCGACTGGAGAAGAGCCCAGCATTCCACGACAGAGGGAAGTCAAATGAAAATGGGAATGCTGGAGCTGTCGCAAGCCTCAATTCGAGACAAATAAAATGTCTTGGCCCAGAATTGCTTCTGGCTCCCCAGCACACGCTTGAAATGAATGTGCCATTACTACTCAACAGCCTGTTTCTAATATCATTGCCCGAATCACTTTGCTCCCAAGGCCATGTAAGAAGGGAGCAAGATGGTAACAACAGCTGGGCTCTGGAAAAATGGTTCCGCAGCATTGGGAGTAGAATTCTTTTTATGTTTCCATTAATCTGGGTAGCAAGAAATAAAAGGGGCAAGGGAGATGGGGTGGTGGGTGGAACACTGGAGGGAAATGGCTTCTCATGCCATTGTACTTTTTAGTAACTTGAGATTTCTTTCTTTATGCTTTGTGCAGTTTGCAAAATCCTTTCATATCTATTGTTTTATATGATTCCCCATTATTATGCTGTGAAGGAGGTTGGGCAATGTGGGGGAGTGGAACCAGGAGACCCATTTTCTCACTCACTTTCCTTCCTATTTGCCAAGTATTGTGAGGACAATCCTTGAGCTTGAGGAGGGGAGGGGAAAGGCACCTTTCCTTTCCACTGGATCAACCATTGTAAGCAAGTCTATGACTAGGGTAGGGTCACCTGTTTGCATGTTCTCTCCTTGTAGTACAAAATATTGTGAGAGCTTGACAAGATAGCAGACTACCTAAAAGTCCTGTGGCCACACTCAGTAAGAGGAGCAGTTCTAGCAGTGAATCAACCTTCTAGCCATAATGCAACGTCCTGAAAGGTAAATCCATCAGCCATGGCACAAGCAAAAGTGGGAGTGAGTGATGGGAAGAATGTTTGGAGCTTCTACTATTAGTCTGAGCCCACTTCCAATTTTACCATTTTGCTCCCTCTTTATGTGGTTTTGGGAGCAAAATGATTTGGGCAATAATATTAGAAACAAGCTATAGAATAGGGTTGGGGAGGTTGAAGAACTGGTGTTTTAAGAAATTATTAGTCTGGATCCATCTGGAAGAATTTTTTTTGTTCTAGCAATAAATAGCCTTTTGTAAAAGCTAAGTGTTCTGAATTGGTTAATTGTCAAATCTAATGGACTTTCCTCAGGCTTCATCCTTTTTTACTTCTCTGCTGTCTTTGACACTTTAATCATTCTCTTCTCCTTGATCTTATTTTCTCTCTAGATTTTGTTATATTATTTTGAGTTGGTTCTCCTTTGCTGGATATTTCTCTAGGTCACATCAAGAGCAAATATAAAATCCTCTGTTTGGAATTCAAAGCTAATGATAATCTCCTTTCTTTCCAATATTCAGATGCCTTCCTTCCTATCCTGTACTCTATGATGCAGTGATCACCTTCCTGCTGATGCCCCTACTAGAAACTCCATCTCCCAGTTCCAGACATTTTCAGTGTCACCCCCAATGTGTGAATTCTCTCCCTCCTCATCTCTGGCTCCTGGTTTCTCTGACTTGCTTTAAAAATCCCAGCTAAAATCCCATCTTCTATAGGAATCCTTCCTTGATTCACCTTAATGTCATTTTCTTTCTTTTGATGTTTACCTTCAATTAACCCCATTTATATCTTCTTGTTTTTATGTTGTTTCTCTGATTAGATTGCTATTTCCTTGAGAGTAGGAACTAACTTTTACCTTTTGCCTTTTTTTTTTGTATCCCCAAAACTTAGCACAGTACCTGGCATACAATAAATGCTTAATAAATGCTTATTGAGTTGAGTTGATCAAAACAGAAAAGAAACCAATGGATTAGAATAATACTAGAGTGCTAATCACTAGTATCAATAATATTGAGATATTAACTGGCACTGACAAATGATATTATCAAGAAAATACTGGAATGAGAGTTGGTAACATTAGAGAAAACTCCATAACCCCTTAAGAGTACCCCTAGAACTTTGAGGGGGAGATATTAATAATCTCTGTGAATCTAACTTGCTGGTGTGCATGAGGTTTGGGAGAGTGAGTCCAGAAGCTTGCTACATAACATAGAATCATAGAGCTGAAAGAGATTGCAGACCTATAATCTGGGGCCTTTTGAAATCTTAGAGTGTCAAAAAATTGTGAGTTTTTAGAGGTGTCACAATTTGGGCATAGATTACTAACTTAACTATGTTAAAGGAAATGACTAGAACATTGATCTTGGAGTGTCCTATCTAATATTACCTCATGGGTTCACTGAACCTCAATTTCTTCACTTGTAAAATGAGGGAATGTGTCTCTTATAGTTAGGATCCTTTAGCTTATTCAAAATCCTGAATCCATTTGAGAGGAAAAATTATGAAGTATGCAAAATTTGTCAGCCATCATCTCCTTTCTGCCCATGCTTCCCAACTGAGAACTTTTACATTGAATGTCAATGGAAATGAAATACACCGGAGGGTTCCAGCATCTACCCTCTCCTAACGTCTACCATGTCCCATCTTATACTATACAGGAGCAGAGAACTTTGTTAGATAGGGGTCTAGAAAACAACCTGACTGTAGATAATCTCTTGCTAGAAAATTGGGGATACTCGGTTATCTAGGTTCCTTTAAGTTGGATCCATAGGTCTTTAATGGGGCCTGAGGAAAAGCTACCTGTTCTGCCAAATTCTTTCCTCCACTTCCACACCAGCTTTGGGACATCAATGGAATTTTAGAGTAAACAAGAGATCTCATCAGTGGTTTTGTCCAAACCTTACTCAAATAAGAATCCCCTTTATAGAGATCTCCATTTCACTTTTGATTAATTTCTAATCATTGGGAAGTGTTTCCATATATGAAGCCTAGAGCTTCTGTTCTTTAAATCCCAGTTATCACTCCTAACTGTTCTCAAAGAGCCCAATAAGCCAATTCTTTTCCCTCTTTTATGTTGCAAATTGTACAGAACCTGAATGATGATGGCACCTTGTATATGGGATAAAAAGAGGACTCCTTGATCATTGAATAATTTGCTTAGTTCTAACATAGTAAGGATAGGCAATGAGGATAGAGTGGCAATTAGCTTTCATAGATACAATTCCACCTTGTCTCCATATGGAAGCACATTTGTTCAGCACAGCAGGGAGTGAGGATTCTCATGGTCATCTGGAATGTACCAAGCCTGAAGGGCACTGACCCTACAGAGAGGTTACTTTTATGCCTCCAGGTGATCAGGAAGCTATGTCAACACAGCCAGAGGCCATTAAGAAATTCTGTTAAGGGAAGCACAACTTGAGCTATTCTGAAGACGATCAATTTCCAATTTCTTTGCTTTTTAGGGAAAATCTAACTTAATTAATGTGGATGAAAGGAGAGGAGAGACTCATGGCAGATATTGGTCCTGTCACACAGTCCTTCAAATTCTTGAAAAGAATTATGTTCTCCTAGTGGCTCTTTTCTGGGCAAAGTATTCCCAATTCTTTCAGCTATTTATCTAAAGCTCAGCTTCTAAACTATGGGTTGAGACTCCACATGGGATCATGTAATTGAATGTGGGGTGTCATAAAATTATAATTTATTAGTAGTAAATGTTTGGTTTATATGCCTATTTTATACACCTTATACTCAGTTGTACAAAAATTTCTTGGACAAGAGGGGATCATGAGTGGAAAAGTTTAAGAAGCCCTATTTAAAGCATTTGGGCATGCTCCTAAAGCCCTTCACAATTCTGGTTATCCTTGTCTAGACACTCCAAAGTTTATCAGTGTCCTTCCTGAACTACAGAACTAGAACTGACCACAGTGTTCCCAGTAATATCTGGGCAGGATATAGAGCAGGACTTTCTAGTCCTAGATTCTATCCCTTTTTTAAATGATTAAACACAAAAGGCTCTTAGCTCTTGCCCTTCCAAGTCTGATATCATAAGATGTTAAAATCAACTGATTCTTAGGGTGTGAGGGAAAGTAAGTCTCCTGCCCACATAATATCTTACATGAAATAATTAGTGGATAATCAAGATGAAAGATCACTATCTTTTGTTGTTTCTCCATTTTGGCTTTTTAGAACATTCACTAGTTTTGATTCAAGTGTCGCCCCATAGTCAGATCTCTCTCTCTCTCTCTCTCTCTCTCTCTCTCTCTCTCTCTCTCTCTCTCTCTCTCTCTCTCTCTCTCTCTCTTTATCTCTCTCTTTTTAATCTCTCTCTCTCTCTCTTTTTAATCTCTCTCTCTCTTTCTCTCTCTTTCATTTTTTACTAGGTGAAAGAGACCATTCTTTGCCTCAATTTTTACCTAGTCTTAATCACTAAATGAGTGTAGCAAAGTGAGACCTGTTGAAGACCCTAGCTTTAAAAGGTCAAGCTCTCCTACTGCATCCAGAGCTATCTCTAGTCATCTTGATCTACATCTGGACACTGGACCTAAATGGCTCTGGAGTGGAAAATGAGGTTGGTGACTTTGCACAGCCCTCCCTCATTTGAATCCAATTCACTCATGTTATGGCATTATCTCCCTGATGTTATGATCCTATTCAAGAAAAAGACAAACAACAATGGCAAAATGAGAGAGAAAACAAAAGCTGGGGGGGGATTCTTTTACTAACATGAATTTGGGAAATAGTCAACTTTTTCCTGAGATTTGTTTTAGGGTAAGAAAGGAGAACTGGGCACAGTCTAGTGTGTACCCTAGGTTTTGAGGAAAATAGATTTCAAAAAGAGGAACACTAATGAGGTTCCATGGACTAAAGGTCTGCAAGGGAAGTCAGACCAGGAAGAATGAAACATTCTCAGCAATTAAATAGTAAATATTTACTATTCACTATAGTAAATCAAAGGGATCAAAGGGAAACAACTCTGATAAGGAATAAAAACAGAAATTATACAGTGACTCTTGTGGATACACAGAGAGCTCAGCAACCAACTTGGATATTTAAGTTATGTACAGAAAATGCAAGCCAGGGCAAGTAAGAGAGGATGAATACAAGGATTGCCATGGTCCTTTAAGAAATGTCAGGAGTGCTTGGTACTGACTAAGAAATAGAGTAGTTGATCAGTGGGACAGGTTAGGTTCACAAGACACAATAGTGAATGAGTATAATAATCTAGTGTTTGATAAACCCAAAGAGCCCAACTTTTTGGGATAAGAATGAACTATTTGACAAAAATTACTGGGAAAATTGGAAACTAATATGGCAGAAAGTAGGCACTGCCCAACACCTAACACTGTATACCTAAGTAATATCAAAATGGGTTCATGATTTAGACATAAAGGCTGATAAAAGCAAATTAGGAGAACTAGATAGTCTACCAGATCTGTGGAAAGAGAAGAAATTTATGGCCAATTATGTTCTAGAGAACATTATGAAATGCAAATAATTTTGATTATATTAAATTTAAAAGCTTTTGTACAAACAAAATCAATGCAGACAAGATTAGAAGGAAAGCAGAAAACTGGGGGGAAATGTACATCCAAGGGTTCTTTTCAAGGGTTCATTTCTTTTTTTTATTTTAATTTTAATTATTTTAAAAAATTTAGGCCTCATTTCTAAAATATATGGAGAATTGACTCAAATTTATAAGAATACAAGCCACTCTCCAATTGATAAATGCTCAAAGGATATGAACAGACATTTTCAGATGAAGAAATTAAAATCATTTCTAGTCATATGGAAAAACTCTAAATCATTATTGATCAGATAAATGCAAATTAAGACAACTCTGAAGTACCACTACACACCTCTCAGATTGTCCAAGATGATAGGAAAAGATAATGATAAATGTTGGAAGGAATGTGGGAAAACTGGAACAGTAATACATTGTTGATAGAGTTGTAAAATGATCCAAACATTCTGGAGAACAGTTTGGAATTATTCCCAAAGGACTATCAAATTTTGCATATCCTTTGATTCAGCAATGTTTCTCTTGGGTATGTATCCCAAAAATATCATAAAAAGGGAAAAGGACCCATCTGTACAAAATTGTAGCAGCCCATTTTTGTATTGTCAAGAAACTGGAAACTCAGTGAATGCCCATCATTTTAGGAATAGCTGAATAAGTTATGGTATATGAAGGTTATGGAATATTATTGCTCTGTAAGAAATGACCAGCAGGATGATTTCAGAGAGGCCTGGAGAGACTTATATGAACTGATGCTAAGTGAAGTGAGTAAAATTAGGAGAACATTGTATATGACAACAAGATTATATGATGATCAACTCTGATGGATATGGCTCCATCAATAATAAGGTGATTCAGATCAATTCCAATAGACTTGTGATGGAGAGAGCCATCTGCATCCAGAAAGGACTGTGGCGACTGAATGTGGATCACAAAGGTATTTTCACCTTTTGTGTTGTTATTTGCTTGCTTTTTGTAATTTTTTTTTCATTTTTTCCATATTGATCTGATAATTGTGAGACTATGTATAGAAGAATTGCATATGTTTAACCTATATCGAATTACTTGCTGTCTAGGGGAGAGAGTGGGAGGAAGGGAAGGAGAAAAATATGGAACACAAGATTTTGCAAGGGTGAATGTTGAAAACTATCTTTGCAAATATTTTGAAAATAAAAAGCTATTATTTTTTAAAAAAAGAAGAAGTGTCAGGAGTGTGAAGCCCAGAGAATAGAAGCTGATAAAGAAATCTAAGGAAAACAAAAAGGATTGTAGGTTTTTTTAATGCTGCATTAGGGAAAAGAGGAGGATCAAAAAAGACAAGAGGACAGCTATTTAAGGTATATAGAGTAAGAATGACTAATGAAAACAAGAAGATAGAATTCCCTATTTCTTGTTTTGTTTCTGTTTTCTCTACTAGGGAGAATGGCCTTTGCTTAGAAAGGAAAGAACAAAACTAGTTAAGGAGGAGGTAGCTTGACCCAATGTAAAGAGTACTGTTGGCTTCCAAATCAGAGGATCCTACCTTAGCATGCTTACTACTTGTATGACCATTTCGTCATTTGATGATGCTAAGTCTTGTTAACTGAAAAGGGGGGGTTGATGATTTTTGAAGTCCCTTCCTGGTATAGATCTCATCCAAAAAAAATGAGATAGTTTGAAAACACTTTGATCTCTTGGATGAATTCAAATTGGCTGACCCCAACAAATGACATCTTTCTACACTGAAAAAAGCTAATGGATATATTTGCTGAACTACCATAAGTAATATGTGAAAGACTTTGGAGAATAGAAAAGGGAGAACAGAGCTAGAGGAATGCAAATGTCCTGTTTGCCCTTTTCAAGTTCTTTCCAGTAAAGAAAAAAGTCTCTGAATCCATATCATTAATAAAAACTACATATCTGTGGTGTATAACCTCAATCATATTCTTGCTTTTCCCCTTTTCTTATTGACTGTCTATTATTACAAAACTGTCTCTAACCTTGTCATCCCTCTTCAACTCAGGTCATTGCCATTTCTCACGCTTAACAAAGACAGCTTCAGCTTCCACTTTACTAAGGATTGAGAACAAATTTTGAGCCCATAACAGCTTTGTTTCCTTTATTATCTTTTGTTGTTGTTCAATTGATTCAGTCATGTCCAACTCTTCATGACCCCATTTTGGGATTTTCTTGGCAAAGATACTGGTGCAGTTTGTCATTTTCTTCTCCAGTTCATCTTACAGATGAGTAATTGAGGCAAACAGGGTTAAGTGACTTGTCCAAGGTCACATTACCAGTAAGTATCTGAAACTAGATTTAAACTCATGAATCTTTCTGATTCTAAGCCTGGCACTCTAAATACTGTACTACCTAGTTGCCCTGTATACTTATTGGTATTGGTGCCCATTATCCTGTCCATTTGTCTCAATAGAAAACATATTCTCACAAAACAATCTTTCTACCTGGATCTTTTAGTCGATCATCTTTCATTTCCCCCAGGATCTCCTGAATGGTAGAACTAATTGAAGGGGGAAATTATATCTTTCTATTTTTCTGCATTATTTTCTATTGCTTTTAATATGGAAATTCACTCAGAGCCAACCTGGAAAGTCTGTTCAGTCTCTAGACTAAAGGTTCTGCTTTGCTGAAAGAGCTTAGCACTGTTTCCTCAGCCTAGAAAAGAAGCAGCCCTCCCTACAAAAAAGAGCAAAGATACCTAGAAGGGGAGTGGTTCTTTCCCTCAGTGATCTGTTATACAGACTTTTCCTGAAAGGACAATCAATAGATGTCAAATCCCAAAGTCTACAATTGTGAACTGTCTCTATCTGTATTGTGTGTTCCCCACCTATGTGTCTCTGTGCCATGATTTTGTTAGTTTGTACTCACTTTCCCCCATGAAGAATATATGGATTGGTGAGAGAATATGTTTTGAGTGAAATGTTACATGTTAATCATTCTTGTTTTACTTATTATTTAGTAAAAGCTTATGGTTGAGACTTGATGTCTTGTTAGTTGTTTTATTCAGTGGGAAGAACACTAATGGGAACCTAAGAGCTATATTTGTTAAGCAGTATAAATATAATCCCACATCCAGGATTACTCTTTGGATGTCAAGAGTAAATTGTAGGAACATATCTCTGAGGATGCCCTAGTGCCCAGCATAGTGCTCTTCACTTAATACCCATTTAAGGAAATTTTGTGGAATTTAATAAAAATAATATGATGATAACATCTTACTTACTAGATTATAAATTCAAGAAAAAAACTATGTTATTGCTAAATAGATAAATTAATGAACAAATCTCAGGATTGGAAGGGAATTTAGCATTGATCTATTTCATCCTTCTACCCAATACAATAGATTTTAGTATATAGTATCATAATTTCTGCATAAAAGCCTCTAGTGATGGGGACCTTACTACCTAGTGAACCAAAATCTGCTTCTGTCTGCCATCGATTGGTCCTTGTGTCCATGAAACAACTCATGATCAATTTATCTGTTTCTTCTTCCATATAGTAATCTTGATATTTACTATCTTCATATTTTCCTCTTCCCTCTCTACTTATTTCTTTTCCAAGTTAAATAAAAAAAAAAAGAGTTCCTGTTTTCTTTCATTTTATTTTTTTGAATGACAAGGTTTCCAGATTCTTAATCACTCTGTCACTCTCCAATATTGTTTCAGTTTGTCAGTATCTATCTTTAAATGTGGCATCCATAATTGGGCACAATTCTTCATTTAAGTGTGGCTCCTACAGCTAGACTCAATTCTCCAGATGTGATCTGAACTTCAAAGAATAGTTGAGATTATCCCAGTGTTCTAGACAGTTCTCCTTGAAGCTAAGTCATGCAGAAGTAATCTAATCAGAAATCTGATATGTCAAAGAAATCACAGACCCTATCTTTAGCCCTATCTGGACATTATCCCATTAATTCAATCCAACATAAGATAATGTTTTGTTTTAAGTTGTTTTGGCAGATCTTATTATACTGAAGTAATATGGATTGATGGATAGCATGCTGGTCTTGGAATCAGGAAGATCTGAGTTCAAATGCACCCTTTAACTCTTACTAGCTATGGAAACAGTGACGTTGCTGTTGCTCTGTCATGTCCAATTCTTTGTGACCCCAATTGGGGATTTCTTGGTTTGCCATTTTCTTTTCTAGATAATTTTACAGATGAGGAAATTGAAGCAAACAGGATTAAAAGATTTGTCCCAACCCAAGGCAAATCAGCTACTTAACCTTTCTCAAGCTTGGATAACCCTTTAAAAGTTGTGTATTATTGTGATATGTTGCTGGTTTGTGCAGTTAACAAATTCACAGGTCTTTTCATATGATCTATTGTCAAGTCAAGTCTTTCCCGTTGTATTTTTTACAATTGATTTTTATTTTAAATAAGCTGAAATTGCTAGACTTTCTCTTTTGCCCTGATGAAATTTCATTTTCTTGTTTCATAATTCTTAAAAATCTCATTTAACTATCTCTCCGAGGTATGTGCCACTCTGCAAATTTAATAAGCAAATCATCAGTGCCTTCATCTGAGTTTTTGATTTAAAAAAAAAAACACAATCATTAAAAAGAAGAGGTTCAAAGACAGAGAGAGCCCTGTGGACCTTCACAAGTGACTCATAAATTTGTCAAAAATGGGAGGATTATAGATGTGGAACTGGAAGTGATCTCTGTGGTCATTTCATCTGACTATCTCATTTTATTGAGTTCTCCAGAGATTTTTACTACTAAATCCCACTGGTAGTAATTAGCTAAGCCATTCATCAGTATTCTTTTTGTATGTTCTTTCAATCAGGTGCAAATTCAGCTAGCAAATTCATCATCCAATGCACATTTCTGCATCTGTTCAGCCAGGATACCATGCAAACCTTTTTCAAGTACAGATATACTCTATCTCTGGCATCCTTCTGGACTGCCAGATTGGTAACCCTATCAAAACAAGAGCTTGCTTCTAGGGTCACATAAAAACGTGGTGAAATAGCAGCAATTGCTGCACGTTGAAAAATGGCCTCACATTTAGGGGAATGAAATTCATTTAAGTCTACCATTAATCTCTGCCACAAAGAGGAAAAGGAAGAGTTTACAAAGAAAAAAAAATCCAACTCAGAAATCCCCGTGGGAAAAACAGGTAGAAAATATTGAGTCTTGTATAAAAATTAAAATAATCTGATAGGTGGGTCGATAGTTCTCTTAGAGAGAACATTTTCTGGGCTTCTGGGAGTGTGGCTGCAGAACCTAGAGCTCTGTGATCAGCACCCCAAATAAAGAGTGATTTCCAGCTGGCAGATTCCTTCTATAGCTGGCTAGACCTCTCTTTTAGAATTCAGATGAAGTCTTTTCTAAGGGAATACTGATCAGCTCAAACTGAGACTACCTTGAGGCCATTGACAAGATGCCCAGTGTGAGAACTCTGTACTGGATGCTCTGGGGAGCTGACTTTTTGCAATCTCATAGTCAAGACAGGTTACCCATGTAAAAAGAAATTTACACAAACTTGAATTTGGAGTTAAGAGATGAAACTTGAGACAGTCTATATCCTTCTGATCATCTCTTCCAGCATGAACAAACAATTTAACTTCTCTGAACCTCATTTTCTCCATCTGTAAAATGGGAGTGACAGCTATATGAATTATTTCTCTCATATAGTGGTTGTGAAGAAATTGTTTTTGTCTTTCTTTGAATCTCCAGAACTTAACATGGTGAATGATATTTATTGTTTAGTCATTTGAGCCATATCCAGTTCTTTAGGGCCCTATTTGGCTAGATACTGGAGTGGTTTACCATTTCCTTTTCCTGATCAAACAAAAAGGATTAAGTGATTTGCCCAGGATCACTGATATAGGAAGACCATTTTTGAACTCAGGAAGATGTCTTCCTGATTCCCAGAATCTTAACAGATTCTTGTTTGATTATAGAAATAATAACATGTTAAGGTTTGCAAGGAACTGAATGTGCGTCACCAATCCCTCAAGCCTGGAAAACCCTGCCTACTTACCAGTCTTTTAAGATTCCTGGTCTCTTTCAAAACTCAGCTCAGACTTGACTTTCTCTAGGAAGCCTTTCTGAATCCCTCCATCTGCTAATGCTTTCCTCTTTATGTCACCTTATAACTTTAAGTGGACATTCTGTATGCAACTCACACATCCCTGCTTATGGCATGAGGTCTCCCCCAGGAGAATGGAAACTCTTTGAAGGCAGAGTCATCAATTAATTAGCACAGTGCCTGACACATACTGATCCATTGATACATGTTTGTTGATTTATTATAATCTTTTAAGCTTTATAACATTACATATTATCCCCACTTCATACATGTAAAACTGAGGCTTGGATATATAAAGTGACCCGCCCTTGGTTACACAATAAATAAGGGTCAGAGGTAGAATTTAACCCCTGCAGCTGTATGTGACTTCCAAATCCAGTATTTTTTCCACTGTAAAACCTCCTATTATTTTATATCACCTGTATTAGTTAGTTGGAATAACACAGTCATCTGCCATGAAATAATCTGGGCAGTAGTAGAGTTAAGGATCTTGCTTTGATGCAGATGGATTGTATAGTGGACAGGATACTGTACTAGGAGTCAAGGAGAAAAATTCCAATTTTGCATTAAATGCTTACCAGCCATGTGGCCCTTAACCTCTCTATCAGCTTCAACTTCCTCATCTGTAAACTTGGAATAACAAAAGTACATTCCTCATTAAGTTATTGTGAGAATCAAATAAAATAATATATGTAAATGTTTTGCAAACTTTAAAACAGACCTCGAGTGCAAATTGTAATATATTTTTTACTTTATTTTTTAGAATTTTTGGCAACATGGTTAATATAGAAATATATTTTCCATTATTGCACTGATATTGATATCATGAATAACTGATATTATGTTACTAGACTTGTCAATGGGTAGGGGAGGGCATAGAAGGAGGGAGAGAATTTGGAATTCAAAAAAAATTTTTTACATGGATGTTAAAATAAAGAAACAATAAATTAGAAAAAACAAAAATCCTTAAATTGGTTATAAATGTTAGCTAACATTGGCACAAAGAAGAAAGAGGGAGGAAGAGTCCTGGCAAATCAAATTGGAAAAGGGAGGCAGAACTGGGATGGAGATGGGGATGAGACTGGAGGAAGGGGAGAAAGGTTGGGAGGGAGGTGAAACTGGGCAATAGATCCTCCCTGTAACAGTCCTCCCATCTCCCCCATATTCAAGAGATACACCATAAACCCTGCTGTGATATGAAAAAAGAATTTTGAGCCAGAAGGCCAGTCACAGTGGCTTCCACCATGCACCAGTGGACTTTTAATAAGATTTGATGATGATGATAATATAGTAGGATTTGTTAACCAGCATTGCCCTACGGGGTAGGCAGAAAAGCCGTCTGGTGCTTACTTAAGAGGCAACCTGGTTTGGTGAGAAAAACAAAACAAACACTGCACCAGAAAATCAAAAGACTTGCATCTAGTCCAAGATTTGCCCTTTAGTGGCGTCTTCATGACCTTGGATAAAGTATTTCGCTTTGCTGAGCTTCATTTTTCCCATCTGTGAAACTGGCATCATAATATTTAAGAAAGAGAGCTCTGACTCTGGAATCAGAGAGCCTTGAGCTCTAGGGGTTTTAGTTCTTGACCTGTAAAATAAGCAGATTGGACAAGATGACCTTGAAGGTTCCTTTTAGCTCAAAGACTATAATCCCATGATCTTGCGACCTGTGCTCAAATCTTTGTCCTGCCACTTACTATCTTTGTGACCTCCTCTCATGGCTTAAGTGTCATTATTTGAAAAATGAGGGAATTTGATTAAATCTTACGATCCTAATACTTATTCTTCCTATTTTGGAAGGCTGCCATGGGGATCAAATGAGATAATGGGAATGAAAGTATTTCTTTTGCTGTAAAGCGCTATATTATATTTCATCTATTACAGAGTTTAGTCTAAAACCATTACTATTCAGTCTGTCTGTATCTGAATTGTGTACTTGTTTTGTAGTGAACACAATTCTGAATTCAAGGCAGGAAGAATTCCTTTACTGAGATGTGATCCATTTTTTTCCCAAGTATATTCCAAAATATTCCTGAATCCCTTCCCAGGCCTTTGCATCTCTGCATAGTGCTTTGAGGGAGAACCTAGGAGTAATTCATAAATAAACACCCAGCTGACATACTGGGATTTTCTGCCATTAACAAAATTTATGCCTATTAAGGATATAGCAAGACACAGTGGATAGAACATTTGGCTTGGAATTAGGGAGAGGAGAGGAGTCTAGACCTGCCTAGCAATCTCAGTTGATCCCCTAATGACCTTACAAAATAGGTGATATTATGATCACAATTTTGCAGATAAGGAAACTGAGACTGAGTGTCTAAAGAAAGAATTAAGCATAGAGGTTCTTGACTCCAAAGCCTTGTAACCATGGTATCCCAAATCAACTGTCTAGGATTTCCTTTTTTTTTTTTTAAGGCTTTTTATTTACAAAACATATGCATGGGTAATTTTTCAACATTGACCCTTGCAAAAGCTTGTGTTCTAAATTTTCCCCTCCTTCCCCCACCCCCTCCCCCAGATGGCAGGTAATCCAATACATGTTAAAATATATATTAAATCCAATATATTTATACATATTTATACAGTTATCTTGCTGCACAAGACAAATCGGATCAAGAAGGGGAAAAAAAGCTGAGAAGGAAAACAAAATGCAAGCAAACAACAACAGAAAGAGTGAAAATGCTATGTAGTGGTCCACACTCAGTTCCCACAGAAGAATGGAATTTCCTTACGTGGATGACCTTTCTTGACCAAATCCTTGGTCTGCACAAAGACAAAATTTGCTGTTCTTGTTTAGTCATTTTTTTTTCAATTGTGTCCAACTCTTTGTGACCCCTTTGGTCTTTATAAAAAATATTTAAAAGCATTCTTTATTTTACACTCTCCTCCCCCTATGTATGGTATTCTAGGCAGTTACCTCCCTTACTTAAGCCTAGACTTGGTTGTGAAAACTTGAAGATTCACAGAATTAGAACAATGAACATTCCTCGGAGCCTCTCTTCCATATCCCAGGAGCAACTCTTCCAAAGAATATCCATTTTAAAAGAAGAGAAAAGTTTAAAGGGAACTAGTTGGACTTGGAAGTAAAAATCATAACTGTGTGAGTCAAAATAAATCTCAGTTTCCTCATCTATGAAATTGGGATAATAATATGATCTACCTCATAAGGTTGTGGGAGATCAGTTGAGCTAACCTATATAAAGCACTTTTAAGGTTTGCAAAATGTAAGGACTATATCAATGTTAGCTATTATTATTATTAATATTATTATTATTATTTTCCTTAATTCGGTTCCTCTCCCCACCCACCCCATTCTCAATGCCCTGCCCCCACACAAAGTCCCAGTGTACATTTCCTTTGATGTTTTCAGCTATCCTATAAGCACTTCTCTGAATTTCTGTCTGAATCCTGGATCTGGTCCCAACCCTCCCTTCTCTGTCTTTTGCCTCCTGCCTCTGAAAATAGGCTTGAGAAATCATTTCTGGGCTCTGACAGCAGTCTTGCCACTCCCTGCTCATCCCAGCCACTCACCTCCCTATTTTAAAGTTAAACGTAGACAAATGAAATGCAGGATAAAATCTTCAGCACCAGGGGCAGGGACCTTGTCTTTTGTGTCTCATAAAAGGCCATGTCTACCTGCAGTGCTTTGTAAATAATAAATGGCCATAATAAAGAAGCTGTCTCTCAGGGGTCAAGGGCCCATGTTTGCAGAAAAGCTGCTTCTCGCACCGGGTCCAGCTCGTCTCCAGACAGGGTCACACGGGCCTGTCTGATGTAGCGCGAAAAGAATTTCTGTGGGGAGATGCGCACGGGCGCGGAGGAGGCCAAATGCAAGGAGAGGCATCCGGCCAAAGTCTCTGGGCCACAGCGGGTCAGGGGGCAGGCTGCTGACACGCTAGACACTTTGGAAATAAATGCGAGATGCCATTGTTATTGCTTCTGTGTTTATTGTTCCGCCGAATCTGGCCCTGGTACATTACAGAGGCTCCTGGCCCTCCCAGCCGAGGCCAGCCTCGTCATTTATCATCGAAGTACGGTGCTCCTGCTTCCAACAGGCGTTATTAAGACAATAAAACCTTGCGATCTGATAGCGCCAAATGGGAGAGCTGGAAAGGACCTCAGAAGGTAGCGCGTCCCACCCCCACCCCTCTTATTTAAGAGATGAGGAAATTGAGGTCTCCAAAAGGGAAGGGAAATCTCTAAGGTTACACAGGGCACAGATAAGAATACAGCTCAGGTCTTCTGATTCCCAATCCAGTGAACTTTTTTCTTCCTCCCTCCCTCCATCTTTCCCTCCATCTTTCCCTCCTTCCTTCCCTTCTTCCTTCCTTCCTTCCTTCCTTCCTTCCTTCCTTCCTTCCTTCCTTCCTTCCTTCCTTCCTTCCTTCCTTCCTTCCTTCCTTCCTTCCTTCCTTCCTTCCTTCCTTCCTCCTCTTCCTTCCTTCCTTCTCTTCTTCCTTCTCTTCCTTCCTTCATTCTCTTCCTTCCTTCCTTCCTTCCTTCCTTCCTTCCTTCCTTCCTTCTTTCCATCCTTCCTTCTTTCCTCCTTCTCTTCCTTCCTTCTTCCCTCCCTCCCTTTCTTCTTTTCTTTTTTCCTCCCACCCTCCTTCCTCTCTCTCCCTCCTTTTCTTACTCCCTTCCTTTCTCCTTCTCTTCCTTCTTCCTTCCCTTTCTCCATCCCTGCTTCCTTCCTCCCTCCCCCTCTCTTCCTCCCTCCCTTTCTTTCATCTTCCCTCTTGTCCTTCCTTCTTCCTCCTTTCCCCCTCCCTCCCTTTTTTTCTCTTCTTTCTCCCTCCCTTCCTCTCTCCCTTTCTCCTTCTCTTCCTTCTTCCTTCCCTTTCTCCATCCCTGCTTCCTTCCTCCCTCCCCCTCTCTTTCTCCCTCCCTTTCTTTCATCTTCCCTCTTGTCCTTCCTTCTTCCTCCTTTCCCCCTCCCTCCCTTTCTTTTTCTCTTCTTTCTCCCTCCCTTCCTCTCTCCCTTTCTCCATTCATCCCTCCCTTCCTCCTTTCCTCCCTTCATTCTTCCCTCCTTTTCTTCCTTCCTTTCTTTTTTAAACTTTTGTTTTTGTTTTTATTTTGACAAATTAACAAATATCAAGTAAAATGGGTATTTCAATACACATATGTAATGGGGCTTTGACACATGCCCAGATCACCTGTGTCTTTAAATCTACCTGATATATCTCTAGTAGTGTTCAGGGGCAAAGGATTCTTTTTGTCCACAGTAGGCATGTCATGCAGTAAATTGCAGGGAAGGAAAGGCCTAAGAACTTTCTCCTCCTTTGGGGGGTTATGGTTTGTTTTATTTGTTCTTTTTGATTCTGTTTAGAGAGTGGAGTCTCCAACCTGAGAGTTTGGAGCACAGAATACCAGGCCACATATTGCAGCAGAGAAGTTCTAAGAAGCTGAGGTCCTTGGAGACATGCCCAGAAGAACAGCTTTGGACTTGGAACTTTTATGGGATTAATGGTCTGTAGGAATAGAGTGGATCTAATTCTCCCCCTTCCCCAGAGACTGGCCACATAGTCAATGGAATGAAGCTGTTCCCATCCATGTGGCAAGCCAACATAGACTGCCTTCTCCCAGAGGCAGATCCTTGGCATTTTCCACATGAGGGACTCATTATCTGGCCGCATACCACGTTACATATAGAAGGATGAAAAGAAAAGATTATACATGTTAAGTGAACACATCTTGCTTTTGTACCATTGAGTGGTCAGCCTGGCTGTCTGAAGACCAGCGATATAGGGAATCACTGGGCTAGAGCTGGAAGACAGAGTTCAGAAACCTTCTGATCCAATCCCCTCATACATGGATGAGAAAATAGAGGTCTACACACAGGTAAGAAGTGTCAGAGGTGGAGCTTAAAAACTCAGATGCTCTGACTCCAGGGCCAGAATCCATGTTGGTCAAGCTTTTCCCAAGCTTTTTGTTTTTATATCATTCCAATCAATCAGATAGGAGAGAAAATCGTGTTCCAAACTGATGAAAAATCTGGGACAGAGCAGGGGGTTAGTCGCCAGAACTAAGAGAATTCAGTTCAATGATTGTTTATTAAATATCAGCTATGAAATAACCTCCTGTCAGGGCAAGGAAGTAACCTTGGATACTGATACATGAGATTGTCACTGCGTTTGCAGGGACAGAAGCAGAGTTAATAGAGACACAGATTGGGCAGAAGAATCTCGGGGTTACAGAATCTCAAATGTGAGACTTAAGCCTACAGGTCACAATAAGGCCATCAACCTCTTTCTCCAGATTCTTCCATATTTAACTCTTTGGTTCCAGATCTTCCATGTCCTAGATATCCTCAATCTCTTCCAAAAGGGAAACCTTGCATTTGGTCTCTTTGGACAGATTCTTTGTCCAACCTCCAACCTTGTGCTTTCTCTACACGAACTGTCATATAAACTACTTTTTGTTTTCCTTTTTTTTTTCTGAGGCAATTGGGGTTGAATGATTTGTTCAGGGTCACACAGCCAGGAAGTGTTAAGTGTCTGAGACCACATTTGAACTCAGATCTTCTGACTTCAGGGTTGGTACTCTATCCCCTGCACCACCTAGCTGCCTCTATTTATTTCATTTTTTGCAAGGCAATTTGACTTAAGTGTCTTGCCCAGGGTCACACAGTAAATGTCAAATATCTGGGGCCACATTTGAACTCAGCTCCTTCTGATTCCAGAATGATGCTCTATCCATAGGCTACTATTAATAACAGTAATAACTAGCATTTACATAGATAGTGCTTTCAGCTTTGTAAAGCACTTTATCTACATTAACTTATCCTCAGACTAGCTCCCTAAACTAGGTGCTATTATTATCCTTGATGAGGAAATTAAGGCAAGCAGAGATTGCCTGGGATCACATAGTCTTGGAGTATTTGAGGCAGAATTTGAAATCAGTGTTTCTTACTCTTAGTCCTGCACTCTATCCACTTCATCACCTAGCTGCTAATAGACACCGGGGAGATACAATAACTATAATTCAAAATATAATATGGTAAGTGTTCAACAGAAGAACAAAGTATTATAGAAGTTCCAAGAAAGATAATATTACCCTCAATGGGGAAAATCAGGGAAGGCTTTAATGGAAGATATGACATTTAAGCTGGTCCTTTAAGACGGGTAGAATTTAAAAGGTAGAAGAGGGAGGAGATGGGGGAATGACGTCATTCTGGATCTGACAGTAACCATCTCATGAAGCATAAGTGTTAAGAGTGAGGGCTCGGTCTTCCATGGGAAGTGCTACAGACAGCATACATGTCCCCAGAAATGACTAGGACTCAAGTCCACACACTCTCTATGGGATGGCATCTATTAAAAAAGCACAGTAGGATCATGATAAGAATAAGTAATCTGGTCTGGTTGAAAGTACACAGGGAGGGGATGCTATGACATAAGAATTGAAAAGCAAGATTTAGAGAGCCTTGATTACCAAGCTAAGAAATTGGCTTTTATTCAGTAGGCAGGAGAAAGACTTTGCAGGGTTTTAAACCCAGTGATGTAATCACATCTGTATAACACACTCCTTTACGGCATTGGGTCCTGAGATTAGAGATAGCCTCCTGCAGTGTCTGGGAGATTTTTCTTTAAGAATTGAATAAACACCAAATGGCAAGAACATTTCATCTTTCTGAAAAAAATTTACTTAAAAAATCTTCCCTGGAAGTTCAGTGTGTCCTAAGATGTCTGTCTTCTCTGAGACACTGCAGAGGCTATTACGTGAATGAGGAAGCTTGTAAAAATGAGGAGCTGCTCCAGACCATCAGTACTGGCCACATTTTCCTTTTTTTTCCCCATGGTCTCAATTTCTCAATTTCTAGCCAGTTCTTTTGCTGGAAAACCCTGCACATTTTAACAGTTTAATTTCTTTAAAAGGGATGGTGAAGGAATAAGAATACTAAAAACATAGACTCCATGTTAATGATCAACTTAATGTAACATAAGAGTAAGGCTATGGTTAACTCAAATTGAGACATAAATCAAGAAGTGACTTTTTATAGGACTCTTGAAAGACAGAATGATTTTTAAAAATTACTTTCCTGGCCTGGAGAGACTTACATGAACTGATGCTAAATGAAATGAGTAGAACCAAGAGAACATTTTATACAGCTACAAGATCATACAATGATCAATTCTGATGGACACAGCTCTTTTCAACAGTGAGGTTATTCAAGCCAATTCCAATGGTTTTGTGATGAAGAGAGTCATCTGCACCCAGAAAGAGGATTGTGGGAACTGAGTGTGGACCTCAACATAGCATTTTCACTTTTGTTGTTTTCTTTCTCATTTTTCCCTTTTTGATCTGATTTTTCTTGTGCAGCATGATAATTGATAATACATATTGGGAATATGTATAGAAGAATTGCCCTTGTTTAACATATATTGGATTACTTGTCATTTAAGGAAGAAGATGGGAGGAAGGGAGGGAGAAAAATTTTACTAAGTTTTGCAAAGGTGTATATTGAAAGCTATCTATATATATGTTTTGCAAATAAAAAGCTTTAAAATAAAAAATAAATTTTCTTTCCTACACAAAGAGGCAAGAAGGTAGGACATGGAATCCAGAAAATTTGAGTTCAAATTCCATTTTGGACACTTCCTAGCTGTGTGACCCTAAATCCTTTAGCTTGTATAAGCCACGATTTTCTCATCTGTTAAATAGAGATAATAATAGCGCCTACTTCATGCAGTTTGAGGATAAAAGGGGATGATATTTGTAAACACTTTGCAAACTTTAAAGCTCCAACTCAATTGTTACTATTGTGCACTATTGATCTGATTACAGGTTTTAGAGTTGAGACTGATTTTAGAGATCATAGGATTATAGGTAAGAGAGCTAGATGAGATCTCAGAGACCATAGACAGCTTCATTTTACAGATAACGAAATTGAGGCTCAGCATCCCCAAAACCATTCAGGTAAAAGGCAGGAATAGTAGCTGAGATTTGAACTCAGGATCTATATAAGAAGGCATTTGGCTCTCTTTCCATACTATTAAGCTTCTTCCAAAAGAGTCCATCCAAGAACTGTTCAGCTTTAAATCAGAAAAACAGAGGGAAATCATACGAGCTGCTGTTTCAATGTATCATCTGCCCCAAAATCACTTCTTTCCAGACTATAGCAGCAGTGCCATGAACCATTTTAATGAGGAAATGGGGAGGCCATCCTACATTTAAATTATCGCTGGTCAAAATGACTCAGTAGTTTCTAATGGTGCAGGAATGATGCTTTCCTCACATCTCCCCCTTCTCTTTCCTCGGCAGAAAGAAGGATGTCTGAGTTAGCTTCAAAGCCTTCACGGGCAGGAGAGATGCATAGTAGCCCCCCTGCTTGTTATCCTCAAAGGAAGGTCTGGGTGAGTACTGAGCTTCAGAAGGAATCAAGTCAACAAACATTTCTTTATTAACGATCTATTGTGGATCTAAGTGCTGGGATACAAGGAAAGACAAGAACAAACAAATAAATACTCTCTACTCTCAAAAAGCTCTAATGAGAGAGACAACATCAAGCCTTTCTGTACAAACAATATACATAAAGAATAAATTGGAAATAATCCCAGAGAGAAGGCACCAAGGTGAAAGGGGTCCAGAAAAGCCTTCTTGCAGAAGAAGAGAAATGTGTCAAGATAATAACCCTTTCTGCTAAAGCTCCAATAAGTTTCACATTTGGAAGCCAGCAGTGTTCTGATGTTTTCAGTGAAAAAAGGGGAAATTGGCTTTCCAATAGTAAAAGCAAGGGCTAAAATTATTTCTGGAAAAAATATTAAAATACACACACACACACACACACACACACACACACACACACACACTTCTTGGACTTCCCTTACCCTAGCTTTAGTTTCATTACATTAAGTGAGAAAGAGTATTTAACCTGAGAATAATGTGTCCCAAACTCTACATGGATGTGTGTGAGGAATTAGCTCCCAACACACACACACACACACACACACACACACACACACACACACACACACACACCTCCCTTCACCCCCTTTTTCAGATCCATCTTTGCTGCTGGAACTTAACCAACTTGCCATTTCTGGAATATAATGAAATCTTAAGAACATTGGGTCAACTCAGCATCCTGCAAAAAACAGCCTATGCTCCAGTCACTCCTGATAAGGAAGTGCCTTCTAGGATGAAGGAATGTAGGAGGCTTCATCTGTAAGCATGAAATAAGTAATCAGGCAATATTATTAAAGCAGGCCCTTAGCATTGCCTGCTCCAAATTGGATCTACTGCCTAGATTGTGCAGTGACATATTGGAACAAGTCCTAACTGCTGCTGCTGCGACCTGGGCAATAGCAGAAATATTTCTACTTTCCATCTTTTCCTTCCAACATCCGTGCTATGCTCATTTCTTTTTAATGATTCAGAAATTGTCCTGGGATGAAATAGATGATACTAAAATCTACAAGGAAATTAGCATCTGTTGGCAAAACCTCCAAAGGGAGGCTCATAGGAAAGATGGACCCCACAAGGCCCAACTGTTTCATTTTATAGAGGGGGACACTGAGGCCTCAAAATTTAAGTTACTTTCCCAGTTGTAATCGTAATTTGTAATTACAATTTTAAAATTGTAAATTTTAATTTGAACCCGTGTAGCATGGTTTTGTAACTTGGAATCCATTGACTAATGAATCAATGAATAAACTTCAGAGGGTCTGGGAATTTCATTAGGGGAAATTCTTACATCTTTATTTTCACTGACTTTTAATTGGAATTCACCGTTTCTTTCAATTATGATTTTTTATAAATTATTTTCCAATTGATAAATTGTCAAGGGATATGAATAGACCATTTTCAGGTGAAGAAATTAAAACCATTTATACTCATATGGAAAATGCTCTAAATCACTGTTGATTAGACACATACAAATTATGACAAATCTCAAATTGGTTAAGATGACAGAAAAAAAATTATGATAAATGTTAGAGGAGATGTGAGAAAACTCGAACACTAACACATTGTTGGTGGAGTTGCGATCTGGTCTAACCTTTCTGGAGAGCACTTTGGAACTATGCCCAAAGGGCTATCAAACTGCGCATACCCTTTGATCCAGCAATATCTCTACTGGGCCTGTATCCCAAAAATATCATAAAAAAGGGAAAAGGCCGACATGAACAAAAATGTTTGTAGCAGCCCTTTTTTAGTGACAAGGAACTGGGTATACCCATCAGTTGGAGAATGGCTGACTAAGTTATGGTATATGAATGTAATGGAATGTTATTGCTCTATAATAAATGATAAGCAGGCTGGTTTCAGAGAGACCTGGAGAGACTTACATGAACTGATGCTAAGTGAAGTGAGCAGAACCAAGAGAACATTGTACATGGCAACAAGAAGATTATATGATGATCAATTCTGATGGAGGTGGCTCTTTTCATCATTGGGGTGATTCAGGCCAATTCTAATAGAATTGCACCCAGAGAGAGGTTTGTGGGAACTGAGTGTGGATCACAAAATAATATTTTCACTCTTTTTTCTTGTGGTTTATTTACTTTTTTCTCATTTTTTTTCCTTTTTGATTTGATTTTTCTCATGCAGAAAGATAATTGTATAAATATGTTTAGAAGAATTGCACACGTTTAACATATATTGGATTACTTGAAGAGAGTAATAAAAATTCAGAACACAAGGTTTTGCAAGAGTGAATACTGAAAACTATCTTTGTAAATATTTTGAAAATAAAAAGTTATTTTGAAAAAGTATTATTCTGGGGGAGCTAGTGGCGCAATGGATAGAGCACCAGCCCTGAAGTCAGGAGAACTTCAGTTCAAATCTGGTCTAAGACACTTAACATTTCCTAGCTGTGTGACTTTGGGCAAGTCAAACCCCAATTGCCTCAGCAAAATAAATAAATAAATAGAAATAAATTTTAAAATTAGAAAGTATTATTCTGAGAAAGGATCCATAGTTTCACCAGGCAGGCAAAGAGTTTCATGATCCCTTTTCTTTCTTTTTTTTTTTTATTAATTTTGTAATTATATTTTTTGACAGTACATACGCATGGGTAATTTTTTTTTACATTATCCCTTGTATTCACTTTTCCAAAATTTCCCCTCCCTCCCTCCCTCTACTCCCTCCCCTAGATGACAGGCAATCCCATACATCTTAAATGTGTTACCATATATCCTAGATACAATATATGTGTGTAAAACCAAATTTCTTGTTGCACAATAAGAATTGGATTCCAAAAGCATAAGTAACCTGGGTAGAAAGACAATAGTGCAAACAGTTTACACTCATTTCCCAGTGTTCCTTCTCTGGGTGTAGCTATTTCTGTCTATCATTGATCAACTGGAATTGAATTAGATCTTCTCTATGTTGAAAATATCCACTTCAATCAGAATATATCTTCATACAGTATCATGATCCCTTTTCTATAGCCTATCGACCCTCCTTCCCAACTCCCTCCTGGGAGGTATTAGGAAGAAGGGTGACTCAGTACAGGCTCTCTTACAATAGGTATTTAATAAATGTTTTGCTGATTTGAATTACATAAAATGAATAAAATCACTGACTTTTAGATCTATAGCCTTTCGACTTGAAGAGTATATCCTCATAAGTGGTCAACTAAATTCTGTTTGAAAACCTTTGTGATGCTTTTCTCACAGTTTTCTGAAGTAGCTCTAATTGTTAGGAAGTCTACTCTTACATTGAGTCACAATCCATATAACAACCTTTCAAATACTTGAAAATAGCTATTATCAAGTCATTCCCCAAGTTTCTTCTTGTCTAGGTTTTCCACAAACATTTAAGTACCTAGCTGTGTGAAAATACAGAATTTCTGGTGAAATACAGAAGCAAAAGCTCCTATCCTCAAAAAAAAATTAAATTCTAGTTGTTGCAATACATTTTACTATGAAAAGGTTTGAAGTTCTCTGGGCAGTCAGTCAATCAACATTTATTAAGACCTGCTATGTGCTAGGCACTGTGCTAAACACAGAGATACAAAGAAAAGTAAAAAAAAAAAAATCCAGTATCTGCCCTTGAGGATTCACACTATAATGGGGAACATAGCATAAAAATATCTATGTACAAACATATACCTATAAAAGGTAAGGTTTTATCTAGAACTTAGAAACCAGAGACGCTAAAAGGTAGACATGATGAGGAATAGTATTTCAGGCATAAGGGCTGGCCAGTGAAAATTCCCAGAGTTAAAGTGTCTTGTGTGAGTAATATCAAGGAAGTCGATATTACTGTAGAGAAGTGTTTATGGGGAATGGGATGTAAAGTGTAAAAGGACTAGAAAGATAAGGGCAGCAAGTTAGAGAGCACTTTGAACAGCAAATAGAGAATTTTATATCTGATTCTGGAAATCTTAGGGCACCACTAGAATTTCTTAATTTTATGTGTGTAGTGGAGGGAGGTGATGTAATGAAACCTGAACTTCAGAAAGATCACTTTGATAATTGAATAGAGAATGGATGGGAATGGGGAGAGAGTGTTGGCAGGTGAACTCATCAACACCCTATAGGAATTGTTTAGGCGTGAGTTGATAAAGTTTGGGTTTGAACTGATGAAGATGAATCTTCCTGACTTCACTCTATTTACTGCACTATTTTAGCCACCTAAATTACCAAGATGTTACTGAGGTTAATTAGATAGAAGGGGGTTGAAAGAATGAGGAGTTGAATATGTGACACTTAGGACTAGGAGAATGGTAGTACCCTTGACAATAATGGGAAAATTTGGAAATAGAGAGTATTTTGAGGGGGGAAAGTAATGAGTTCCATTTTGGACATGTTGAATTTAAGATGGCTACAGAGAAGTCCAGTTTGAGATGAATACTAGGCAGTTAGAGATATGAGATTGGAGGTCATCAAAGAGGTTATGGCTGGATAAGGAGATTTAAGAATTATCAGTAGAAAGATCCTTAATGAATCTGTGCAAATTGATGAGGTCACCAAGTAATATAGTGTTGAGGGAGAAATATTCACTTTTCTTAGACATGAACTTTATGAAGATTCACAAAATAAACTGAAAAGGAGCAGACAGATAGGAGGAGATCCAGGACAGAGTGGTTTTCTGAAAACCCAGAGTGAGAAGAGAGTATAAAAAAGAAGAGAATGATCACCTATGTCAAAGACTACAGAGATATTAAGAAAGATGAGGATTCATTAAAGATAATTTTGAGATTTGGCAATTAGGAGATTGTTAGTAACTTTGGAGAAGGTGGTTTCAATGGAATGAGGAGGTCAGAAAACAGACTATAGAGAGCTAAGAAAAGAATGAGAGGAGAGAAAATGGAGGAACATGTGGAAATGGTATTTTCAAGTTGATTAACCACAGATGGCAGGGGAGATAGGCTAAGATAGTGGGGATGGATGAATCAAATGGAGTTTTTCCTGAGAATGGTCATGTTTGTAGGCAGTAGGGAAGGAGATTGTAGACCAGGAACAAGTGAAGGTAAGTGAAAAGTTGGGAATGAGCTCAGATTCTTTAAATGTATTCCCATAAAGTAATGTAATTCCTAGAATGAAAATAAGATGATACCTGGACAGAATACAGTGGGATTATTGTCTCTCCTGTTTTGAATTCTACATTTTTATTAAGACACTTATAGATATGGATTCCTGGACAAGCCACTTTACATTTCTTGCCATAGTTTCCACATTTGTAAAACGTGGATAATAACACTTAATTCATAGGTTAGTTGTGAGAATCAAATAAATGAGATAAAAAATATAAGGTGATTTGCAAACCATAAAGTGCTATATAAATGCTAGATATTAGTTTTATCATTATGATTACTAGTATAACTTTTGAACACTTTAACTTTTTTGTTGCAACATCATCCTAGAATGGAACAGAATGATTCCTAAGCCATGAACGTAAGTACAATCCAGACAGGTTCACTGGTTCCTAAAGATAGGGTAGAACATGGCAAACAAAAAGTCATAAAAAAGAGTTTTGACATCCTATTCCATATGTTAACAAGATGCTACTAATTAGAGGGAAGAGAAAGGAAATTGTCTATGAGCATTTTGTTCCCGTTAGATCTTTTAATGAGATGCCTGGTTGTGTTATTATTCCAAGTGCGACAGTTTTTCATTGTTTAACAACGTGCTAAATGTTTTTGCTGTTTGTTTCCATTCTTTTATCCCTGAGGGGTGAGGAGATCTGGTTGCTAAGATCTGGGCTCCAGTCAGTCAGAGAGTCTGTTTTTCCTTGAGTATTTGGAGCATACCCATTCCCTGTGCTGGTTGGTTCATTTATTCAGTCAATTATTTTGAGCACCTACTATGCACTATATAGACTGGCTGGTTGTCTGCATCCTCTTCAATAAGTGATCCCCCTACCTCTTCTCTTTGCAAAGTCTTGTATTCATCTTCTCCAAAGAAGATTCTCATTTTCTCCTATAGCCCTTCTCTGACTAAACCCACCTAGTTCCAACACTGAACTCAGTATATAGGCAAACAGTTCCTCCTGTATTAATTTGCATTTGTTTCTTTTTAAGGGATTTTACAGGTTTTTTTGGAGGTCTGTATATACATACACACACTAGCTCAGGAGCCCTTTTTGGGAGCATCAAGTAATTATTTTTTCTTTGTTATAACTATTAGAGAGCATTATTAGCAGAGCTCACAAGAATCTAAATAAAGGCTAATGGAATGTAAGCAATCAAGCTCAATTAGTTGATCAATAATTCAATTCAATTAAACATCTGCTTAGGGTCAGACACTGAGAGAGATACAAAGATGAAGAAGATGGTCCTGCCCTTAAGAAGCATACAATCTTCCAGGGAGAGATAAGATAAAACCTTAAATGACTATAATTCATATTAGAACACAATAAATTTTAGAGACTGGTATTGGTGCTGAGTCCTTAGGACAGTGATATGTCCCTATAGTTAATAAGTATTTGCTGGGGCATCTAGGTGGTGCAGTGGATGAGCACCAGCCTTGAATTCAGGAGGATCCGAGTTCAAATCGGATCTCAGACACTTAACACTTCCCAGCTGTGTGACCCTGGGCAAGTCACTTAACCCCAGCCTCAAAAAAAAAGTATTTGCTAAATTTTATTTATGTTGAATGAGAATAAAATTGTTATATATAATGCTTTTCAAAAGGAATCCCTCTTCTGATTAGTGGAATCAGGGAGATGGCACCCTGAACTGGAGTTTGAAAGACAGGATTTCAAAGAGTAGAAATGATAGGGCTGATGTGAAAGCGTCAGGGAATAGATTCATTCTAGGCACAGAGATTGGGGTAAACAAAAACCTAGAGACCAAAAAGGGTTGCATAGAATATTAAGTATCTGAAAAAAAAAAGCATAATATGAAAAAGAAGGAAACAAGCATTTATTAAGCACCTATTATATGCCAGGTACTTAGAACAACCCTGGGAGATAGATGTTACAATTATCATCATTTTACAGATGAGGAAACTGAGGCAGACAAATGTTAAGTGGCTTGTCATGGGTTAAATAACTATTAAGTGACTGAAGTTCAAACCTTCTTGTCTAGGTCTAATATCGTATCCATTGTACCCCTTGGTTTCCTAAGCTTGTGGAAAGGTAGATTGATGTCAAATTTGGGACACTTTTTAAAAGGAGAAATAGTGAGAATTGGATACTTGGAGCCATAAGATTTATGTAGCTCCACTATCATGTGCAATTCTGCTCACCTCTTTAAGCCTCAATTTCCCCATCTGTAAAAAAGGTATCATAATAGCACCTCCCCCAAGATTGTTATGAAGATCAAATGAGATAATATTTGTAAAAACACTTAGCACAAAATGCCTGGTAGCCATAGTAGGTGCTATATAAATGCTTATTCTATTCCCCTGGTAAGTGAAGGAGCTTATTCTTTATTCAACAGGCAAAGTTTTAAGGAATGTGATTCGAAATTTTGTCACTGTTAATGTCTCATTGCTATCACTCCTCTGGATTGAGATCAATCCTTCAAATAAGGGCCAAATTGCTTCGTCACTTCTCTGCTCACAATGCGAGAGGCCTTGCTCCTTGTCTTTCCAAGCAGGCCCAATTCTCCACGGAGCATTCTTGGCAGCTGCACATCATTCTCAGATTTTGGCAACTCCACAGCATCCTACTCTGCAAAGGAATTGAGAAATGATTGTAAAGATTCAAAATCAACAGCCTCACAACTGTCACAGATCCCCGACCCAAGACGCCAAAGTAGAAGCTGATCTGATCTCCCTGGCTTCAGGTCTGTAGAGGACTGAGCAACAATAAGTGCTTTTGGATGACCATTTCCTTGACAGAAGAACCTTGGGGACTTTCTCTACGGCCAAATGCAAGTCATCCCCTGGCTTCCCAAGTGTCCGACTCTTCCTGCCCCTTAATCAAAATTGACACATTATTTGCAAAGGGTCTTTTTCTGCCTTCATTGATGACAGTTGGCTAATCTGATAAACAAATCTGTACTCATGTTACGGGGAGCTAATGGTTCATTTGATACAGTGGAGCAGAAAGCCTGAGTTCAAATTGCAATTTAGGATCTAACTGATTATGTGTCACTTTTAGATTCATTTGAACTCAACTGTGAATGGGAAATGATGTGTGATCCATCTCATCGCGTATCTAGGAACTTTGTTATTTGTAAGGTGCTCTGTGGATATAAGGCACCATCATCATCATTATTATTAATCCAGATTTATAACATCATGAGTGTAAGGAATGTTCAGTAGGGAGGTTCCTCCCTTCATTGATGAAAGTGGGCAACGATCCTCAACCCAGGATCATCCCTCAGAAAAAGCTATGGACAGTTGTTCCCTCTGTTCCTTCTCACTCATTTCTCATCATCATCTCATCTCTACAATTTAGTTCCAACCTTACCATTCAGCTGAAACTACTCCCTCACAAATTAAATCTCTTAATGGTCTCTTCTAATCCTTTTGGATCCTCTCGACCTTTTTGACTGTTCTGAAACATTTTCTGCTATTGACCATCCTCCTCTCTGGATATTTGTGATACTGCTATCTTCCTCTCTCCCTTTCCTTTTCTTCCTCTTTCCCCCTCTCCCTTTCCTTCTTCCCTTCTCTTTCCCTTTCCCTCTTCCTCTCTCTCTCTCTCTCTCTCTCTCTCTCTCTCTCTCTCTCTCTCTCTCTCTCTCTCTCTCTCTCTCTCTCTCTCTCTGTCTCTGTCTCTGTCTCTCTCTGTCTCTGTCTCTCTCTGTCTCTGTCTCTGTCTCTCTCTGTGTATATCTCTCTTCCTCTTTCTCTCTCTCCTCTCTCTCTCTCTCTCTTTCTCTCTCTCTCTCTCTCTCTCTCTCTCTCTCTCTCTCTCTCTCTCTGTCTCTCTCTGTCTCTGTCTCTCTGTCTCTGTCTCTCTCTGTGTATCTCTCTCTTTCTCTCTCTCTCTCTCTCTGTCTCTGTCTCTCTGTCTCTGTCTCTCTCTGTCTCTGTCTCTGTCTCTCTCTGTGTATATCTCTCTTCCTCTCTCTCTCTCTCCTCTCTCTCTCTCTCTCTCTCTCTCTCTCTCTCTCTCTCTCTCTGTATCTCTGACTCTGTCTCTCTCTCTGTCTCTGTCTCTGTCTGTCTCTGTCTTTGTGTATCTCTCTCTCTCTGTCTCTGTCTCTCTGTCTCTGTCTCTCTGTCTCTGTCTCTCTCTGTCTCTGTCTCTGTCTCTCTCTGTGTATATCTCTCTTCCTCTCTCTCTCCTCTCTCTCTCTCTCTCTCTCTCTCTCTCTCTCTCTCTCTCTCTCTCTCTCTCTCTCTCTGTCTCTCTGACTCTGTCTCTGTCTCTCTCTGTCTCTGTCTCTGTCTCTGTCTCTGTCTCTCTCTCTCTCTCTCTCTCATCTCTTTGTTTCTATGTGTGCCTCTGTCTCTGTGTGTATCTCCCTCTGTCTCAGTGTTCTTTCTTTCTCTCTCATTACCTTTTCTCAGTCCTCTTTGCTGTATCATCATGTCCTATCTTTGGGGCTTTCTTGTTTCTCTACAGTCCCACATGTTGATTTCCATCAGTTCTTTGTATCCAACTATCTCTGTACAGATAACACATTATAATATATGTGTGTATCTATATTTTTATATATCTATATCTATCTATCTATCTAGCTTTACATTGATTAGCTGTGTCCTACTCTTTGTGATCCTATTTTGGGATTTTCTTATTTCTTATTTTAGGGACATTGGAATAGTTGATCATT
The DNA here is from genome assembly GCF_048593235.1 of Sminthopsis crassicaudata. Classification (NCBI taxonomy): domain Eukaryota; kingdom Metazoa; phylum Chordata; class Mammalia; order Dasyuromorphia; family Dasyuridae; genus Sminthopsis; species Sminthopsis crassicaudata. The sequence goes on from NC_133620.1 coordinate 432,952,281, forward strand.
TCCTTCTCCAGCTCATTTTACAAAGGAGGAAACTGAGGCAAACTGTGACTTGCCCAGGGTCACAGAGCTAGTAAGTATCTAATGCTGGATTTGAACTTAGGTTCTCCTGACTTGAAGATCAGCACTATATCTTCTCTGCCATATGGCTGCCCTGGGGAAAATGTATGTAAAAATTACATCTGTATGAATGTATACACACACACATATTCCAAATCCCAAAGCCTATTGATATCAGATCTCTCATCATTAACATAGATCAATGTCTCCCATTGGAATGAGTAAGGGTGGAATTTCTGAGGAGTGGGGGACAAGAGAGATCCCTCACTCTCATTTGAGTCTTCAATCTCTTCTGTGTATTCTAGCTTCCAACATAGAGAAAGAAAATGGAAGATGCAAACCCTGCCTCAGGTCACTGAAGGGAGAATGAGATTCTTGGAAGAAGTCTGTGGGAGATGAGCTAGCAGTCTCTTTCATGTCCCTATCCTCAGCTTGCTAAAATAGAGACTTTTGGGAATTTCCCCTTTGAGTAAAACTTGAGATTCTCTGTCTTGATTGAGTTGAGTTACCTTACTCTCAGTGGAAGAGCTTTTCCCCTCTGTATTATGTGATATACATTCTCCCATGTACACCTTTGATTTCTTGTTTGCTAGCAACTTGGATAGATGGGGTTTTTTTGTTTCTTGCTATTTATAATCACTGTGTGACTGGCATTTGATGGGAAGGGAATCAAGCCTTGAATATAAAACTTGGGTCCTCCTTCCCCATTAAGAAATAGTGATTAGGAATAAAACTTGAACCTGAAAACTATATTTACTAGGCTAACATCATTTAAGGGAGGAGATAGCTATAATTCTAATTTGCTACCCTCTCTCCTAAAGAGAGCAGAGTGGCTAAGCTTCTAGCTCTGGCTTCCTGCTTTCCCTCCTGGCAGGGATTCAAATCTCCCTTGAAGATGGGGGTGGAGCAAAGAGGCTAGAGATGTCCATTCTGTCTCTTTTTGAGACACAGTTATCCCAATGCTATATATGGAGAGACAGCCTTACTACAAGAAAATACATATAAAACTATATGTATTTATACACAAATATATTTCATATAAATATATATGTATATAATATATATACTTATATATAACATATACATATTATTTGTGTGTATATGTTGTAAAGCTTTTCATTTATATATTTGACTTTTTTCATCAAAGTTTATTCAAGGTTACCAGCTTTCCCCATGATTAGCTTCTGATTTTGTGATTCAGGATGAGCAGATAAATGAGAAATGGGACCCCTTGGTATTTCCCAGAAATATTCTGCTCCAAGTGTACTTGCTCTAGGAAAAGCCGCCAGCAGCCTCCTCCAGAAGCAGCATGAGTCTGTTTCAGCTTTACATGGAATAGGGTGTGATGGAACACTAGCTGCATTTGTTCTTCCTTCTCCCAGTCTCATTTGTCAGGAACTGGACTGCCGGTGTTAGCCCTGAGGCTGGGGCCTGGTTTCTCTCTCCTTGCCCCCTCCACATAAGAGCTTGGGTTCAGATAGCCCGTGCCCCCCTCCTCCTTTCTTCTTGCAGACAGAGCTGCAGTCATACCACTCCCCCAGGGGATCTTGCTCCCTAACGTGGCTCTCAACATCTTGTCACCAGGCTCTGCCCTGTCATTGCAGCAAATGTCACAGCCACTGCTGCCGCCTCCTTATATAGTGGAGTACCAGTTGTCAGCGCCCTATAAATAGCCTGCACCCCACCCTGGTTACAGATTTACTTCCATCTATTCTTTTCAAATGTGGTTGTTGTTGTTTGTTCTTTGTGCCTGAGGGAGACCCTGACATCAGGGAGGAGATGCCATGACATGCAAGGGAGTTGGATTGAAGTGAGGGAGGACTGGGCAAAGTCACCAGCCTCACTTTCCCCCCTCCAGAGCCATCTGGGTCCAGTGGCACATATAGATCAGGAGGGTTGGAGATGACCCTGTAATATGTAGTAACATCAGGGGGAACTCAGCTCCCTTTAGTCATCCTCTCTACTAAGTATATCAGGAAGTATACCGGGTCAACTGAATAATTCTGCCAGTTTCTTTAGGGGCACTTAGTGGATAGAATTCTGGGCTTGTAGCCAAGATGACGTGAGTTCAAATCTACTGTTAGATCTACTTACTAGCCATGTTACCCCAGGCAAGACACTTCAGCACTGTTTGCCTCAGTTACCTTGACTGTAAAATGGGGATAATAATAGCTCCTACTTCCTAGAGTTGTTGTGCTTTTGAATTCTTAACTGGGATGACTGTGCCTTCTGCCAAAACAAGGTAACTGGAATGGAGACCTGGTCCCTCTGGCAAAGTTAGTTACACTTGGGGCGACACCTCCTGAGAACTGTGGGGTAACTGCAGGAGAAGCCACACATTGATGGTTTGTCAAAGGTAATAGCCATTGGTGAATCCTGCCTGCTCTAATTGACTGAAGCAAACCCAAGGAAAGCATTGCTAACTGATGGGTGTTTTCCTTTTCCACACGCTCTGTTAATGAGTTTTAATTGTCTTCTTTTACTTTTAAATAGGGACATGTCTCATAGAAAGGATAGCATTGAATGGTTCTAAATTTTCATGATTATGTGTATCAGAGGTACAGAATTATTGTCTCATGAAGGCAATGGAGACTTTAGAGAAAAGGAAGAAAAATGATTTGGGGATATGGGTAATGTGGTACCCAGCACAAGAAGGGACAGCAGCATTTTTCTTTCTTTCTTTCTTTCTTTCTTTCTTTCTTCTTTTCTTTCTTTCTTTCTTTCTTTCTTTCTTTCTTTCTTTCTTTCCTTCTTTCTTTCTTTCTTTCTTTCTTTCCTTCCTTCCTTCCTTCCTTCCTTCCTTCCTTCCTTCCTTCTTCCTTCCTTCCTTCCTTCCTTCCTTCCTTCCTTTCTTTCTTTTTCTTTCTTTCTTTCTTTCTTTCTTTCTTTCTTTCTTTCTTTCTTTCTTTCTTTCTTTCTTTCTTTCTTTCTTTCTTTCTTTCTTTCTTTCTTTCTTTCTTTCTTTCTCTTTCCTTCTTTCTCTTCCTTCTTCATTCTTCTAATTCTTTTTCTTCTTCTATTTTTCTTCATTATTCTAATTTTTCTCTTCATTCTCTTCCTCCTCCTCCTTCTTCTTTCTTTTTCTTCTGCTTCTACTTTCTCTTTCTCTCTTTCCCCATTCACTACATGAATGCACACATATACATTTGCTTTTCCTTGTCTATTTGACAAACTAAGGGGAAGAGGCTCCAACTGAAATTACTTACCTCCAGTCCATATCTGTAAAGTAGCACAGAATAGGTGCCTGATAAATGTTTACTGAATGGAGTTGAAATTATCATTATTATTTAATCAATAAAATAACATGTAAAATGCTTTACAAACTTTAAAGCACCATATAAATACTACATATTATTATTATTATTATTAATCTGAGACAGCACAGGGACTTACCATGGAGAATTGTAAAAACAGCTGACTCTTCCTCACCTTTTGTCCAGCTGTGCAAGGCACATTTGCCATTATCTTCCCACATTGAAGGTCAAGTCTCATTTGGAATGAGACCCCTAAATCACCAGAATGTGTGCTGAGAGTGCCTTCCTGTTCCTTTAGTATTGTTTCATTTCTGATTGTTTTCTTTTCAAAATGCTTGTTCCTTATCTGATTTGTTAACCTGATGGGAACTGAGCTTAGATGACCTTAAAAATACTTAAGCATTTTAAAGCCAGGAAAACAATATATGGCACAGCTGCAACAGTGTAAATAGAAAGAATAACAAACTAAAAAATCAAAATGGAATCTTGTGGAAGTATAAAAAACAAGTTTCCGCAAAGAAGAGATGAGAAAATATTTTCCTCCTGCGTCTTCCCTTTTGCAGAGATGTGGGAGTTGGGGAAGGGAAATGTTTTGTGATATAAAATATTACATATACTGTCACATTTCATATAAAGTCAGTGTTGATTATGTTTACTGAGGCTTTTTCCTCTAAAAAAAATCCTTGTCATAAAGAATGATTGTTTGAGATTCAACAGGAGGAGACAATGTAAAAATGAAAGATACCAATAAAAATCTGGACCTCGAAAACAAACAGTTCTTGGTTTCTAAAAGATAGTCGACAGAGCCAAATGAGATACAATTATCCTTCCAACAATTCCATACAATCCAGTAATGCTGGTGAATACAAAGTTGAATGACATGTCAACTGCATTTATTTTACAGGGCTCTTTGACCTGAATCATTTATGAAACTTTAAGTCAAGTTAATTCATATATTATATGGACCTGTTGATTTTTATTTTATTTTCTGCTTTTTAAAATTATTACAGGGATTTCTTTAGTCTGTTTTAATATATTAAATTTCTTACACTGGGACACTCATGATAGTTACTTACTAAATGCCATATATTAGATGCATTGAACTGTGGGTTATGCTGAAGCTTTCCCCCTCCCCCCCCAAAGATTTAGGGTATGATGTGGCAACAGCTCTTTTTAATACAAAACTAACTAGCAAGCTGGCCAAGTTGATTCTGGGAATTATTGTGCCACAGTTTATGTCAAAGTGAGACATAGTTTCACTGAAGCGCCATCACATAATTTTGTTCTGAAGTGACATGGTAAGCCTGTGGCCTGGGGTGAATAGTCACCATGTCTATTCAATTATTGGAAAACTAGCACTCAGTAATGGAACTCAGCCCTCATCAAGGTCTATTGAAGAGCAGAGTATTTATTGAATGTGACATGAGCAATACTAAAAGTACTTTACATGAGGCTAGGGACTGGAGGAAGGAGGATGTCAAATATAGATTAAGGCATATAGGAATGAAGATGATACAAGGCTGCACTGCGTGAGCTGCTTAATATGGTGGAACGTTCCCAGCTCCCCAAAGAGATGGCTGACAATGATAGTTTTTGAAACTTAGTTAAAAATAATTACTACCAACCACATCTCCTTCTCCTTTTTCCTCTTCTTTTCCTTCTTCACCACCACCTTCTTCATTCTTTCTTTTTCTTTCTTCTTTATTTCTTTCTTTTTTTCTTTTTTCTTTCAAGTGACAGATGGAAAGATAGAGATAGATTTACAGATAGATAAATAATTAGATATGGATAGTTATAGGGATACACAAATACATAATGAGAGAGAGAGAGACAAAGACAGAGAAAGAGATCGAGACAGAGAGACACAGAAAGAGAGAAAGACAGAGTGACAGAGAAAGATGGCCTTTGTTGTGTTATTTATTGTAGATAGATGTGGCTTACTTACAGGCACTGTTCTGGGCGCTGTATTAGATAGTTAATTTGGTGTTGCTAATCTCCAAAGGGCAGCTATATTCCTTAGGATCTTACAACAGAAGGAGAAAAAAAGGCCTTTGACTTTTTAAAATCAGAGTTGAAACTCTTGCTTCCAAGAGCAGAAATCAAAGGGATAATGCTTATAGAATGGTACAGTAGACAATACTATCAATAAATTAGCCAACAAGTAGTTATTAAGCATCTATTGCATGTCAAACATTAGGTTAGATGCTGAAGATATACATACAAAAGTGAGACAGCCATTGTTCTCAGAGAGCTTACATTCTACTGGTAGAATAAATATGGTCACATATCCCAGTCATTTTGAATACAGGATATATGCAAATAAAAATAATGGCACATGTATGTGTATGGGGGAAGAGGAGGATCAGGAACAACCACCATGATAATCAGGAAAGGCCTCTTGAAAGAGGCTAGAGTTGAGCCAAGTGTGCAAAGAGTTAGTTCTTGATAAAATGCTCTAGTCACACATATCAATATGAGAGCTTCAAGGATAATTCCCCAATTACTTAGAATTAATTATGATACTAGATACAATACTCATATACAAAGAGATGGTAGAAGGCAACAAAAATTAGCTCCATAGGATCATTTCTCAGGTAAGAGTGATAGAAATTAAAAGAGAAAATAGAACAATACCTCTCTAAAGACAATCAACTCAAACATGCTGGACCAGTACATAGAGCCACTTTTCTCAGAATGACAAAGTTTGATTTGGTTTATTTCAGGACCAAACACTAATTGATAATGCTGCTTTAGTAAGGTAGTATGAGTGTAGTGGTGACAGGGGCAGATGACTTGGAGTCAGGAAGACCGTGATTCCATTTTAGACACATACTAGCTGTGTGACCTTGGACACTTAATCTCTAGTTAAATGGACCTCAGTTTCATGATCTGTAAAATGAGGGATGGTGGACTCAATTGCCTCCAAGGGCCCTTCCAACACTAGATCTATGGCATTTTAATAAGAACTGACTTTTGCTGTAATTATTGACTAGGCAGATATCTGAAGGCTAATTGCAGTTATGAGAGAATTTAGAACTGGTTTATTCAAAGATAAATTCTCCTCGCCTGGCATTGGGAAACAAAAATGGAGTCAGGAACTGGGGCTGTTCCCCATATAGGAGAAAGCAATCCCACCAACCTTTCCTGGATCTTCATAAGATTTCTTACAAAAGTGACAATAAGGATAAAAAATAGAGTGTCCTACTAATGCACTGTTGATGGATTTATATTCTGGAGAATAATTTGGAATAATGCCCAAAGGGCTATAAAACCATGCATACCTTTGATCCAGCAGTACCACTACTAGGTCTATATCCTGAAGAAAAAAATTTTTTAAATTTTATACAAAAATTATTTATATCAACTCTTTTTGAGGGGATATCCATCAACTAGGGAATAGCTAAACACGGCATGGTAAATGATTATGATGGAATACCATTGTGCTACAAGAAAAGGCTAGCAGGATGCTTTTAGAAAAACCTGGAAAGACTTATATGAAGTAATACAAAGTAAAGTGCACAGAACCAGGAGAACATTGTATATTATTACAGCTAGTTTGTATAATAATTATTTTAGCTATTCTATGTAATACAATAATCCAAGACAATTCCAAAGGACTTATGATAAAAATATTATTCACCTCCAGAGAAAGGATTGATGGAGTCTGAATGAATATCAAAGAATACTTTTATTAGATTTCTTTCTGTTTGGTTTTTTGATCTGTCTTTTACAAACTAATATGGAAATATATTTTGAATAACTGCACATTTATAACCTATATAAGGTTGCTTACCTCCATAATGGAGAGGGAGGAAAAGAATTTGGACCTTCAAAATAAAAAAAAAATTAGCATTAAAATTGTTTTTACATGTAATTGGAAAAAATAAAATATACATATAAATTATTTTCTGTGCTAGAAAAGACATGTATATCCTAAATGACAATTATACTCCAATCATGTCATGAAGGACATTTGAAGCATATACCTCTATAGCCTCTGCAAGTGACTAGACTTTTGGGGATTTAGAAGGGATACCTATTTTCATACTGGGTCAGAATGAGGGCTGTCAGAAAGTCATATGTATCAATGGTGTGGAACAATCAGAACCTTAAGAAAGTCATATGTATCAATGGTGGATACTATGACTCTAATGTATCCAGACCCAGCAAGTGCATGGTTCAGGTGAATTCATTGATTTCCACTTGGGATTGGAATGTAGTAAATGTCTAGGACTTCATAATGCTCAATTTATTTAAAATTAAAGATTTTTAGAGGAAGCAATCATCTTTATATTTGCCATTACTGTACCAAGTTAAAAGGAGATATTTGACTTGCAATGTAGTAGAGGATTCTGGCAATCATAAGGAGTCTCTTAGATTGAGCTTTTTATACTTCAGGTGTACCAGGAAGACACAACAATGATTTAAACCTTCATACTCTGAATCAGTCAAATAAAAAGGACAACTTCCTGGCCCAGTTAAAGAAACCAACCTCATCTATATAAAACAGATACTTCTCTTTCGCAACTCAGGAATTTGGACAGGAAATGGGAACAACTCCAACCTATTCAAGACACAGGCAGACGCTGTATTTGTATACCCAGCATTTAGCAGAGTGATTGACACATAATAGGTGCCAAATAAACTTTTGTTGGTTGATTGATAGTATGGTCCTAAAATTCTACATGCACTATCCTTTGAGTTCTACTCTCTGAAGCAGGAAGCTAAGAGCTTAATAAATAGCTCAATAGCATTCCTAGATTCCTTTAAAGAAATGTACAGGAAGATAGTGAAAACTAATGTTGCAAAGCATCATGGGAACCTTGAACCTTGAAGTCTATGGTAGAGCCAGAACAGTTTGGCTCTTGACATTCTTTCATCCGAGTGAGTCAGACAGTAAGTTAGTCAACAAGCACATATCAAGCACTTATTATATGCTAAACACTGGCAACACAAGTAAAGGAAAAGACAAAATTCCTACCCAAGAAACTCATATTTTAATGAAGGAGACAATATGCTAACAAAATGTAAGAAATAAACAGCATATATGAAAAATAATCCTGAAGGAAAAACATCCTTCCCTCCAAGAAAAGTCTTTGGGGAAGGCAACCAGAGAGAAGTCCTCACAGAAATGAGATTTGAGTTGAGTCTTGAAGATATCTTGAAGCCAGGAGATAAAGGCGAAAGAGAAGAGCATTCTGTGTTCTAGAATAGCAGGTACAATGAAAAGACCAGAGTCAAGAGATGTTATTTGTAAGGGGCAGCAAGAAAACCATTGCTGCTGGATCAAGTAAGGAAACTACATTTATCTTGCCCAGTTCTCAAAGGGAGCCTTGATTGGAATTTTCAGGATTGAAATTTCATGAATTATAGATCTGTACCAAGAAAAAATAGTCAAGATCATATAGAATCTGTATTTCTGATTTAGAATAGAGAGTAGAGAGCTTAACCCCAACAAAATTTATTTTTATTGTTTTTAGCTTTCTTCACCAGCTTCAGTTTATTCTGAGCTTGAATATTAATACCATTCTTTAAAAAATATATATATATATAGTTTTATTTATTTAAAAATGTTTCCTAATTACATGTTAACTTTTTAAACATTCATTTAAAAAAATTTTGAGTTCCTAATTCTCTCTCTCCCTCCTCTTCTTAAGAAAGCAAACAATATGATACTGATTATACATGCGAAATCATAAAAGCATATTTCATATTAGCCATATTGCAAAAGAAAACACACATATCAAAAAAAAAAAACAAGAAAAATAAAGAAAATGAAAAAAGTATTATCTGGCCTGCAGTCAGAGTTCACCAATAGTCTCTCTGGAGGTGAATCACATTTTTCATCATGGGTCCTTTGGAATTGTCTTGACACAATTCTTACAAAGCTGTGTCATGGTTATATATCCAACCTCTGCTATTTGACCTTGTTTTCATCTTCTATATATTTTTCCAAGAATTTGTTGGTGAATTCTCTATTTATCCACATGAATAACTCTTTCCATTTCCTCCTCATCAGAAATGTTTTTCTTTGTGTCTTCAGAATTTCTTTTTAAAAGCTTTTCATCTCTCCTGAGCTGACTCCCCCTGAGGAATTTCGTCACTAAGACCATATTCACTCCAAAAATCTCTTAAATTTAGAAGTGAAATCTCATCTCCAAAAATCTAGACTACATGTTAGTACAACACTCTTTTTGTCAAGGCTTGGTCTAATTGCTTTGTAATGGAGACCAACTTACTAAAGATCCCAAAAGTGGAATAATATTTCTTCCCAATTCAGGAAAAAAAACAAGCTAACCTAGGAAACAGGACAATAATAAATTTACTCCACTCTCTATTTTTCTTCTTTCTTTACACTCTGTCTCATTGCCACCTATAATTGGCCACATGATACTATACTAAGTATTTCTTTGCTATTTTAAATTTTGCTTACTGGTCATTTGACAATGTTTTACCTGTATTCCAAAGAAAGCAGAGACAAAGGAGATTAGATAGCTAGGTAGGTAGGTTGGTAGGTAAGTAGGTAGATAGCTAGCTAGATGGGTAGACAGACAGATGAATAGAAAAATACTTATAGTAGTGTTTTCTGTGGTGGTCAAAAATTAGAAACTAAGAAGAAGGATCTGCTTCTTGGGAAAAAGATAACAAATTATGGAAATGGACAATTTCAGAGGAAATTACAAAGATCTCTATGAATTGATTCAGAGTGAAATGAACAAAACTAGGAAAACAATTTCTACATCGATAATAGCATTATGGAGAAATAAAACAACTTGGAAAGACTTTAGAACTCTGATCAACACAACAGTAAACAATGAGTCCAAAAAAATGAAGATGAAAAATGCCAGGCACCTTGTGAAAGAAAAGTGGTTTAACTTAGGGCGACAAAAGAAGAGAATATTTTTGGTCATGGCTAATGTGGGAACTTGTTTCACTAAACTCAGCAACTATATGAGGGTTTTATTCTTCTGTTTGTTTTAATTTGCTTACTTGAGGGGAGAAGTGGTATGAGGAACAGATCAATTTTAGAACGAAAACAACAATAAAAAATATTTATACTGTGATATACCACATTTATTTCAATATAATTTTAAAATGGTTAGTGTTGTTACTTTGAATTAAAATCAGACAGGGAACCACACTGCCAAAGATGAATGGTGAAAATACATTCATTGTATCATCATCATCCTACTGAATATATATATATATATATATATATATATATATATATATATATATCTTTCAATATTCTCCACCATGTTTTCTTCCTCTGGTTTCTAGATGATCTCAAAAGAGTATTTTTAAAATTCTTATTTGACAGGATCTGTGCTTTTATTAATGTAAGGAGATCCCAGTGAAGTACACTCTCTATCCATTAAAATTTTCTCCTTCTCTGAAATAATGATCCTCTTGAGGAGTAATGTCCAACTCTTCAAGAGGAGTAATGTCAAACTCAAATAGAAATGGATCCCTACAGGCATCATCTCTTCTCTTAACTTAAAATGCCAAACATAGTGACTGAGAAGACCACAAATCACTATTATTTATGCTGTATTATATTTTTTTATTAATTTTATTAAATTTCATCTGATTTTTTCTCCTTCTCTCCAACTACTGAGTAATCTGCCCCCCTCCCCAGGTCTCCTGTTTGGCATTTTTGCTCAACAGTGTAAATGGGTATATCATTTTAATATTAAATTCTACTTTGTCACCTACTTCTTTTCCTAGCTACTTTTTTTAAATTAAAGTCTACCATTCCATGAACACATTCCAATCTTGGGTTTCATCCTATCAAATCTCAAAAAATAAATGAAAAAGCCTTTCTTACTATATGTAAAACAGTCAGCTAAGTACAGGGATACAAATAAAAATTCAAGACAGTTCAAGAAATTCACATTCTAATGGGGGAGACTGATCCATAGAGTAGTTTCAGATGCAAGTCAGATAGAAAGGTCTCTGGTCCTTAAAGTGTAACAGTAAAACAGATGATAATGCATCTTCTTTAATATTATTTCCACTGCTAAAATTCTATCCCATTCTGATGTTGAAAAATTTGACAGCACCAAGGACTTTGGTGACATGACGTTCCTTTTCTGCCTCCTCAGTTAAAAAAGCAGGGGCTGCAGCACCTACAGAAACAATTGCCAGGTCATATATACAAGAATTGTTCCCCTGGAGTCAAATTTGTCTCTTTGCATTAGGCTCTCTAGTTTATCTTGCTTATTACCCATACTTTCTACATCTGAATAAATATTTGAGGCCACAGCTTTTTATTGCTGACACATTTCTTATATTATATCTCCTGGGAAGTTCTGAATATCTCTACTGTGATTTTCCTTCCTACATCATAGCTATTCTCCATAGTTTCTAGTTTGGTGGATGTACATAGGCAGATTTCTGCCTCTCCTTTCATTTGTGGTTTAAAGCTCCTTTGAACAGATTCACAGTTCTCCAAGAAAATATATTTCTAACAGCCTGTGTTAGATATACTCCCTCCGTACCAATGACAGGAGCTTGTCATTCCTGTAATTTACATAGAAAACCAAATACCATTCTAAAATACCATCTTCGTATTCAGCTATGCACTTCTCAACTCAATTTTTCTCTTATGAAAACCTTGCCTTTCTTTTTTTACTTTTTTTTCCCTGAGGCACTTGGGGTTAAGTGACTTGCTCAGGGTCACACAGCTAGGAAACTTTAAGTGTCTGAGATCAAATCTGAACTTGGGTCCTCCTGACTTCAGGGCTGTACCACCTAGCTGCCCGACTTTGCCTTTATTTCATAGCAGTGATGAAAACATCATTTGCACCCTAAAGTTTCAGTTTCTCACTCATAATAGAGGATTGGCCAAATGAGAGCCCAGATGTTAGCAAAATACTCAGCATAATTTGCTTGATTCAATCGTCCATGTAAATTTTTGATGGGTTGATATCTCTCTCTTGCCAAGAATCCTCTATTACTCACACAGGCTGAGTGTGTTGTCCATGTGCCTGAGGCTGAGTTCATAATGATCCATCCATCTCCTATTATGCCTCCAAATTCTATAATCTAATTTTCTAGATGCCTTCTGGATTATCAGGTGCATCCATTTGAATCACCAGATTCAGGGACACTACCAGGAGTAGTAGTCATCCAATGTGACAAGTCTCGAGAAGCAGCAAGGTGATACAATGGGTAGAGGCCCAAAACTGGAATCAAGAAGACTCATCTTCCTGAGTTCAAATCCAGTCTCAGGTATTTACAGCTATATGACCTTGGGCAAGTCAATCAACCCTGTTTGACTCCATTTCTTCATCTGTAAAATGAACTGGCGAAGGCAACAGCAAATCACTCCAGTACCTTTGCCAGGAAAACCCCAAATGGAAAACCCGAAAGAGCTGAACACAACTGAAAAATGACTGAAACAGCAATGGATTGAGTTTCTCTGCCCCACATTGGAGATATATACTAGGAGGAAAGCAGACCTCCTTATTGTTAGCATGTTGATAAATAGCTGCTTCAGTACCTCTCAATAAAGAATCATCAACCCATCATCATTTGTCCCACATTCCTTTTAAGCTTACTGGATATTTCTTACCTGCTAACATTTGAAGATACATATTGTTATTCTTTGGAGGACAAATAGTTACTTCTCCTTAAGAATATCTATCTCCTTCATTTTTTTGGAAAGATCCTCATGTCTGTTAATATTTAATAGTCCTTCCAGTTTTCTTTTGGGTGATATTCTTTCACTCTACAGTGTCCTGGAAAGGTCAGGATTTTCTTCTGCCTCATTTAGATCACTTTTCTTCTCTGTAATTATTTTGTTATAGTCGGTATCTGTATTTTTAAGGAATATTATATTCTCTCAGATAACCTGGAGAATAGAAAGATATCACTTGAGTCCCTTTAATTTTTATTCTAAAATGAAGACTAGAAAAATGATAGTCACTTATCTATAGCAGAAACACAAACATCACAACTCCACCTCACTGTAAACTCATCATCTATACTTGCTGGCAGTGAGATCCTTCTTCTTTCTCCCTTTTGTTCCCATGGAGAGCTAACTTCAACATCTGATTGTTCATTCACTTTCTCATCTGATTCATACATTAACAGACCCACTGCATTTCCTTTCTCTTTCTTTACTAACTTCTTACTTCTACAATTTATGTTTTTCTTAACCTTCTTTTAGTTTCTTCTTCTTCTTGAGCCTGTCTGCTCTTCTTCCTTCTTCTCTTTGAATCCTCTTCCTTTAATTTGAATCTTTTCCCTTCTCATTTTATTTTTACTCAACTATTCCTAAATTTTCTCTCCCCAATTTAGATTGTCAACTCTTCTGTTAGACTGTGAGCTTCTGTGAGAGCAGGGACTATATTGGGGGGGATTGGGATTTTTGGCCATTCTTTGTATCCCCAGAATTAACAAAGTGCCTGGTATATAATAGGCTCTTAATAAATGTTCATTGACAAATTATGCAAATTTATTCTCTGATTTTTTTTCTATGAAAGCATGAGCTCCCCTCTCTGAGGGATTAGAGTTAAACAGATAAGTTTAGAGTTGTGTTTCACTTTATATAGATGACCAGTGATTAATACTTCACTTCAGCTTTACCACTTAACGTTAGATTAGCTTTTACAAAGTAATATTTTACTTCAAAGGCAGAATCAGAACACAATATACCAATACCTCAAGAGCATAATCCTCCTTACACTCCTTGATCTAGGGCAGAGTTTTTAGCTTGATTAAGATACAGCATTAAATTCATGTTCAATACCAAGATGGCTGACATTATCTGTTGGGTTGGAGTCCCAGGACTCTTGGAACTTTAGATCATCAATTGTTAGGTTGTTTGTAACACTTACCCTAGATCCCTGAATTCTTACATCCCCATGGCTCACACTTGCTCCCAGGCCAGATAGAAGACTTCACTCTTTGCACCCAGGATAGAAAAGAATGAAAGAAAAGCCCAAATACTAGAATTTGGAGAAAAATGATGCTAAATATGATACAAGAGCAGGAAATATAAGTAAAGCATCATTAGGATTTCACAGAAATGACCAATTAATCAACAAGGGACAAAAAACCCCTAAGTATCTGATTGATTGAAAAGGCTAAAACTTTGAGTTGATTAGTACCAAGGGATTGTTAGTATCAACACTGGCTATGTATTTTAAAAGCCATATTTGTTGTTCCTTCTGCTAAGTCTGTGTTCCAGCCAATCTAAATGATGTTTCCCAAACATACAACATGCCTTCCTGCCTCAGAATCTTGGTTCGTGCTCTTTCTTCTACATGGGATATCGTCCTCCTCCTCCTTAGCATGTTGGAATTCTTATCTACTAATTCTGTATCAAAAGCTACTTCAAATCCAACTTCTGATATTTACTAGAAGTTTGACCTTTGACAAGTCATATAAATTCTCTGGACTAAAGTTTTCTCACTTATAAAATAGGAATGATAACATTTGATCTGTCTACATTAAAGGGTAGTGGAAGGAAAGCAAAGTGATTACTTTAAAGCACTATAGAAATATACACTATTACTGTGGCTGCCAATTGGTTGGTATCTGAGTGGTTTATTTCTTATTTTGTTATAAAAACTGCTTATTTCCTACTGCTGAACTGAGGCATTTTGAAAAAGGCACTTTGTAAACTTTAAAGGGACCTGATAATGTGAGTTATCACTTGAAATGGATTCAGAAAGTGTGCTAGTAAATGTTTTTTAAAAGTGGCTGTCGAAAAATGTATATCACACATTTTCTTCATCATGTTTTTGGCCAAGAATCCCAAGTTGATCTGGACAGCCAACAGAACAATAACTGAATCCCTGATTTATTGCACTTGCCAAATTCCAAGGTGGAAATACTGACGCTGAGAATTTAACAATCAGTTCTTATGATTTTATTGGAGCTGGCTTCAATACACTCCTCCTGTCATCAGCACCATCATCATCATCAATGATATCATGTCAGCATCATACAGTTTGAAAGTTTACTGGACTTAGAGGTAGAAGAGACCTATAACCAAATCCTGCCAGCAGCATTCACATGAGGTAGGATCAAGCATGGTAATAAACATTTCACCTCTCTGATCTTCAGTTTTCTCATCTTCTAGAGTGGACACCTCACAGGGTTGTTATTTTGAGAGTACAATTACACACACATGTATGTGAAATAGGTTAAATATATGATATATACACATGTATCACTTAATAAAGTTCAATGTTTTTATGTGTGCAATATATGTTAAATATATAATATACACACATGTGTAAACACATATAGTATATGCATACACATATATCATTTAATAAAGTATAAAAATTTAAGTGTGTAATATGTTAAATATATAACAAACACATATGCACATATAACATACATATATGTATATATACATATTACTTATTAAATTAAAGCTTTGATCAGGATCAGATGTTATTTTTGACAACAGTCACTGTTAGCTATTTTCATTTTGTTTTGGGTAACTCTATAACCTAACCCACTGCTGGCTCACCTACTCAAGGAGAGAAGCTCCTTTACCATAAGAAGATCATGCTAATAAGAAGCAGTGCTCATTGAATGGCCAGGAAAAAAATCTCTACAGATTAGTGTCATTAATTCAAGTCAACAAGAATTTGTTGATGATTAATTAATTATCTCTAATGCTTAATTAATTAGACATTAAGGTTGGACAATCAAGATGAGAAAACACTGACACTTCCTGGTAACTCCCAGAAGCAAGCCGGGGTTGCAGGGATAATGATGGGGTTTTTTCAAGTTTACATCTTCACCAGAATACAAGTTCAAGTCCCACTGCAAGGGAAGTTCTATCAAGTCTCTCTTCTCCTCCTAGGTTCTTCTTTCATTTTCCTCCCAGCTTCTAAGCTGTTCAAGCTTCTAAGACTCTTAACAATATCTGGGAATTTTACCATCTTCAAGAATCCTACTTAGTTTGTCATCAGAGAGTTAAGGGTAGTTATCACAAAACCACGGAATGTTATATCTATACACTTTCCTATAAGATCATCCAATGACGTGTGCTCATTCGTTCCACAAACATTTATTGGACACTTTTCTTTGTGCATACAAAACACCATGATGATGATTAGAGATGATACAAAGTTTAGATAAGACATAGTCTTTGCTCTTACAGATGCCCCAGACAATAGGAAGAAGAGACACTAATGCAAACAACTACAGAAGACAAAACTATATGAGAAATGAATTAGAAAGTTCTGAAATATAATGTGATGTGAGGGCTGGGGGATGTGTTATGATCCTGGAGATTAAGGATAGTAGCATTTTAATAAGGCTTTAATGGAGGATGGATAGAGTGTGACTTGTCAATGAGAAGCAAGACGATACAGTTTATCTGGAGTATAGAGTGCATGGAGGGACAATATGAGATATGACTGAAAGGTAGAATGGCACCAGACTGAAGCCATTTAATGCCAACTAAAGAAGGTAGATAATTGGTACCATGAATAGAGCGCTGGACCTGAAGGCAGGAAATTGGTTTGTTTGTTTCTTCAGACATTTTAATCATGTCCAACTCTTCATTATCTCATTTGGGGTTTTCTTGGCAGAGATACTGGAGTAATTTGTCATTTCTTTCTCCAACTCATTTTGCAGATGAGGAAACTGAGCCAAACAAGGTTAAGTGACTTGCCATGGGTCACACAACTAATATCTGTGGCCATCAGTAACAGCAGGGGCTATGAATATATTTATTTTTTAATATTTTGATAGCTGTATTTCAGTATAACTGCTTACCTTTGCAAAAAGAGGTAAGGCATTCATGTGATAGAAGAACTGACAAGGATCCCAGGATAAAGTCTGAAGGATGCACAATATCTGGGCCACTTCCCGTCAACCCGTCTTTTTTCATTGTTCAAATGTTTTATGATGTGCAAAATGGCCAAAAGGATCCTTGGGACTTATAGTGTAGAACCTCATCGTAGCACTTAATTCACTTAAGAGAAGATTAAGAGAAGCCAGCTACTGAACTTTAAAAAGTTGCTCATCAAATTCAGCAGGAGCTTGGAATCCTCAGAGACTTCTATTTTTACCAAAAAGACAGAAGTGGAGAATTTTCAAATGAATTAGACATGAGATTGATCTTTTTTATACAAAAGAAGAAAGAAAAAGGAACAGTGATGCTGAGCTTATTAAAAAAAAAAACACAACATCTTGAATTTCTTCTTCCCCTTGAGGACAGATGTCCTGCTGAGGACAGAGATGGTTCAGCATCAAGCTACCTAGTTCTGGCCATCCTACTTCTCTGTGCCCCAATCCCAAGTCACCTGAAGCCAATTCTAACCCTGGAACAGAGATAGAACATGACAGATTACAAACTGGAAAGGGACTTTGAGGCTATCTAGTCAAAATCTCTCACAGATGAAGCAACCGAGGTCAAGAAAAGTTACTACTTGTCCAAGATTACTCAGATAGTAAGTGAAAGGAAAGGATATTAATCTGGATCCCTTGGCTCCAAGGCATTGCTCTTTCCACTGTACCACATTATCTTGTTTCTTCTGGAAAGAACATTTCATAAATGACCATTCAATTTGAGGTGAATTCTTGCAGAAAGGGAAATCAACTAGCAATAATAGCTTGTGTTTCTATGATGCTTTATGGTTTACAAAGTGCTTTCTTCACAAAAGTTCTGTCAGGTAGGCAATGAAAGTATTTAGGGGAAAAACTCCATGAAAGTCCTATTCTAGTGCCTGATTAGTCCAGCTCAAATAGGTCAGCCATGAAGATGCAGTAGGAAGAGATAACACAGTCCATTTTCTCTATAACTGATCCAATAACTATCTGAAAAGATAGCCAAATGCAATAGAAAATAGGAAATTGAAAATGAAACTATGTTGGATCATCTTTTCTAACTAAGACCACAAGTTTGGTGAAATCAGGAACTGTGACAGAACAGGGATCATGGATGCAAATCCAGTGCAGGTTAAATCTCTACTATCTTCCAGAGGAACTATTAACATGGACTGAATCTCGTCCTAAAGGGGAAACATGGATCTTTAGCTAAATAAATGACTTTCAAGTATTCCTGATGAAAAGACTAAAGCTGATAGAAACGTTGAAATATAAACACAACAGGAAAGAGAAATAAAAATAAATAAATACAAGCCAGCAATCGGAATTTATTAGAATGAAATATTTGTATTCTAAATAGGAAGAGAGTGAATAATAAAAGTATCCCTTAGGATTTATAATGCCAGCAGGGTTTATAGAGAAAGGTAAATAATTTAGAGGACCTGGGATTTGTTTTTATTATGTTGTGATAATTTTAAAAGAAGTATTAAAATTGTGCAGATTAGGAAATTTCTCAATCATGTAGCAAACTCAAAGGCAACATGGTATAGTAGATAGGATATTGGAATTAAAGTCAGGGAGAGAAAAGATACATTAGGGAAGAATGAGGTGAGGTATTTATTTCACATAATTTGAAAGGGGAAATCAGAAGTTTATATAAATGAGGATTGGATGGGGGTAATGGGTGCACTTGAATCTTACTTTGAAAGGATGCATAGTGAAGTGAGTAGAATCAGGAATACGATTTGTATTATAACAATAACTTTGCACAGTCAAACAAAAGAAATCCCTTTCTCTATTGACCAAGCCTAAAAATCTCTATCTCTCTAATCCACACCTCTTCATTAGGATCATTGATTTCTTATCACAAGCTTTTGTTTTTGTTTTTCCTTTTCTATAGTGGGAGTCAGAGAGGGCAAAAGGAGAAGTAGGAGAAAAAGAGAGAATTAATTTTTTAATTGTTAATTGTTAATTTTTTAAAAAATATAATAAAATAAATATTTTTATAAATAAATATATATATGCATATATATATATATTTAATTTTAGTTCAAAAAAATCGACATATCTACTGGCCTCTTCCAAGCTAAGAAGACTTTCAAAATAAGTCCGTTGATGAACTGATTTTGTGTCTGTTGTTCAAGAACTGGCCCAGCTAAGTTTGGAGAGATTTTTCACTAATCTGGCTGTGGATGGACCACAGAATTTCCCACAAAATTATCATCCATAAAATGATAGTAGGGTTGTCATTTGAATCAATGGCAAAAGTATCTTCACCAATAGATCCTTGAAGTGTTAAAATCATGCAGATGAAGAAATTGAATCTCAATCTCATAGCAGACTCGATTTCTTCACCTGCATAACTTTAACACTTTAAGGATGGTAGTTTTGTGGGACTTTCTGGCACCGACAGTCAGACAAATGAAACCCTGGACAAGTTATATATTTTCTTCACAGATTTGCATGTCATCCTTGTGCAGGGGCCATGATAAATTTTAAAAATTAACAAAAATCTCAGACTTCTCAAAGCTATAGAGAAGCCCAGGATGCTGATCCCAAGAGTTCTGAGAATCAATTTGGCCCCTATAGACATCAAACAATAAAGGGAGTAATCTCTTTGGAAAATGGGGCTCACTTTCCTTAACATCACTAGCAGCAAGCATTAAAGTAATTGCCCTTATAGGCCCGTAAACCTAAGACCCCTGGGAATAGCAATGCATCCAGCCCAGTGCCCACAGCCATTATCCGGGGAAAAACACCTGAGCAGATCAAACTGGCAATTCCTTCTACACACAACAACCACAGCTACTGAAAACTCAGATAAACATTGTTTTAATTTTTTTTTGCTTTTAGTAGATGTTTTCAAAGGTTTTTCCCCTTCTTTAATTTACAAAAATCTGCTTTCTGTCCCTTCAGAAAAGAAACATCTTGACACCAAAGTCCTTGGTATTGTCAAATGGTTCAGCTTCAGAAACAGACATGATTTTTATCAATGGAAACAAAAAGAAGATACATTCCCATGCTCTTGACAGATTCACCCTAAGGACTACAGGACCTTTCTAGCTGACAAGCCAAAGAAACCTCCTCTATCTCTTCTCTCCCCTATTAGAATGTGAGTTCTTTCTTTTTCTATTTGTATTCTCAGTGCTTTGCAAATACTAAGCTCTTCATAAATTCTTTTCCTTTCATTTATTAATTTATCATAAAGTTCATTGTCCCTGTGAACAAATTAGGTCCAAAATGATAAAAACTGCTGGACACCATGTTAGATGGCAGGGGATTCAAAATCAAAATGAAAGGAGTTCCTGCCTGAAGTAGCTTATGTTCTAGTTTGAATCCTGCCTCTTCCACTCAAGATCTAAATCTGGAAGGAGCCTCAAGGGTCAGTCATTTAGTCCAATCCCCTCATTTTAGAGTTGTTACCTGAGATCCAGAGAAATAAAGTGATTTATCCAAGTATACACAAATAAAAAGCATCAGAAGTGGGTCTGAAAACTAGATTCTCTGGATTCCCAAACCAGGACTTTTCCCACTGTGCCACTGTGTCCATTCTTGTTAGTTGTATGACTGTAATCATGAACACAGTATTTAAACTTTGTGGGCCTCAGTTTCCCCATCTGTAAAATGGGGATAGTAATAAACATAGGATGTATCTCCTAGGATTGTTGTGAAGCTCAAATGAGATGCCATAAATAAAGCTATACACACACCACACACACATACACATCATTAATATTGTCCTTGACTCTTTCCACATTACAATTCGTCTCCTTGGATAACAAACCTTTTTTCTTCTTTTCCCCTCACTTTCCATTCTTATTACCGCTCACAGAATTAGCACTTTCATCAGGGAATGGCTTGGGGAGTCATCCTAGAAGTTTATTCTTTAGATCTTAACACATTCTGTTTCCCCAATTCCCTTGGGAGCCATTCTTTTCTTAATTCAAATTAAAATTCAGTAATTAAGCATACTCTAAGTTCTATTAGAACCACCTTAAATAGGATTCAGGATCAGATGGATGGATTTGCACAGTACAGAACTTTCTTTTTTTTCTTTTTTTTTTTTTCAAGTGGACTTTCCTCAAGCTCTAAATGCCCTAATCTGTATTTCCCATAGTTTATCCAAAGCTTTAAATCTCCCCCAGACTGTCAAGTGTCAAGAGCTAAGGAAATACACTTTGGGAAATGAGCATATTGTTGGGCAAAAGGCAGAAATAGTCTCCTTTGTCCTCTTATCAAACACCCGGGGTGGATTTCAGGAAATCCTATGCTGCTGGGGGAGAGGGCGGGAGGGGGGGGGGGGGAGGCTGTGCAGCCTCAGCATCTGTCTGTTGGTGCTTTTTATTCTACTTTGCTATTTCCAACTGCCCAGAATCAATCCTCCTTCCTATTCTATCCTCTTTAAAATTTTGTGTTTGAATTGCATCTTCAACTTTTCAGTGTGGTTTCACATTTAATAATAATGGCTGGTATATAAATATGTCAAATGTTAATGTTTGCAAAGCACTGTCCATATGTTATTGCATTTGATCGTCTCACAATCATCCTCTAGGATAGGTAGTATCTATATAACCCCTATTTACAAATGAGGAAAGTGAAATTGAGAGAGAGGAGCTTACTTGCCCAGAAGTCCTATAGCTAATGACTAGATTTGAACTTAGGTCTCCCTGACTTCCAGTTTAGCATTCTATTTGCTATCCATATCTTCTTAGATCTTGCAGATGTCTTGTCTAGATTAACTAGTTATCTCTAGTAAATCTATATGAATTTATTTTCTCTTAATCTCAGTATAATATCTTAACAACTGCTGTGAGTAATACCACATGCTTTCCTTGAAACAGATGTTAAGTAGTTGGTATATTTCTATCCCTGTCTGACAGATGCAAGCGACCCAACCATGACCACCCAGCCAGTATCCAAAGTAAATTGGAATTATGGTCATTCTCCTCCTGGAGTCACAGAACGTACCTGGGAAATAAGTCAAGCAAATCTAATTTTCCAGAGAAAGAAACTGAGAGTTAAATGGTTTGGCAGAGCTGGAACAATGATTCACATTTAACCCTTACTCTACTTACCTAGTGTTTTCCAACCTGGCTTCCTTTAAATCCCAATTCAACTTCCATTTTCTACAAGAATTCCTTCCCAATTCCTTTTAATTCTAATACCTTCCCTCTTGTATTTGTTTCCTATTTATCTTGTATGTTCAATTATTTTTATCCATGTTTGAATTTGGGATTTTCTTGGCAAAGGTACTGGAGTGGTTTGCCATTTTCTTCTCCAGCCCATTTTACAGATGAGGAAACTGAGACAAGCATAGTTAAAAGACTTGCTAGTAAATATCTGAAGCCAGATTAAACTCATTCCCTCCAGACTCCAGGTCCAGTGCTCTATCAGCTGAACTATCCTAACTGTCCTCCTTGATCCTCTACATAGCTCATTTGCACATCTTTCTTTGCTTGTTGTCTCCTCCATCAGAATGGGAGAAAAGGTCAGGGACCATCTTTTGCCTCTTTTTGTATCCCTGGCACTTAACTGACTGCCTGACACATAGTAGGACTTAGTAAATTTTTATTGACTTGTTGTCTCATAACAATTCTGAATTATTATAGAGAGTGTCATACGAGACTCCAGTGGACATTGCTATCTCTACATATAACTTATCTTCACTTCCACTGATTTGTAGTTTTGTCTGACTCTTCACAACCCCATTTGGGATTTTCTTGGCACAGATACTGGAATGATTTGCCATTTCCTTCTCTAACTCACTTTACAGGTGAGGAAACTGAGGCAAAACTGAGCACACAGCTAGTAAGCATCTGATCAGTAAGTATTCTTTTAAATGCCAAAGCCAAAAAGTAACTCAGATGTATAAGCTAGCTATGAATCAATAATCATGATGTATCATATGGTATCAGGTGGAGCAAGCATACTCTGGCCAAGGAAATTCACACTTTATCATGGAAACATCATCAATGATGGAATATATCAATGAGTTATCAAGGACCCAGAACAATATCTAGGTAATGTTACTGCTACAAATGAGAAAACTGATGACCAAGTAGTTCTCAAATCACACAACTAATAATAGTACTCCTAATGGCAGCTGACATAATAATAGACTACATTTATATAGCACTTTAAGTTTTGTGAAGCACTTTAAATAAACAGTAGCTCATTTGGCCTTCACAACAGCTGTGAGAGATAGATGTTGTTATTATCCCCACTTTACAGATGAGGTAAACAAAAGGCAAATAGCTTGCTCATGGTCATACAGTGTAGTGGGTAATTAATAATAACCAAGGAAGCAATCCAGAATATAAGATTCAGCAAAAAGACATAATAAACATGACAATGGACTCCCTACTCAGTCCAAAGCCCCCGAATAGAGAGTGAAACAGATTTTTGTGTTAAAAAACATAAATCAAATAATACCAATTAATTAAAAGAAAACAGTTAACCAAGATATAACATTAAATAATATGGTTTCCAATTGGAAGAAAGATTAGGAACTTTCCAAAGTTAGGAAGGAAGAGTGAACACATGTATTTTCCTGAAATCAGAAAAAGAAGCGTCCTACTTCATCCAAATGTCTGTTAATTAGAGGAACATGGAAACAATAACTGACCATGATAGGGCTAGTTTTCAGATAAGACATGTGGGTGGTTTGATTGATAGATAGATAGCTAGATAGATAAATAGATATTCAGATAAAGTTGATCTAGTTCCTAGCCACCAAGAGCTAGGTTCAAACAATGAAATAAAGTTTTCTCATAATCCCTATAACTGAGTAAAATTTTCTCATAAGGCAGAAATTGGGCTGGATTTATAATTGAATGAAGTTATATCCAGAACTGAGTCACAAGAAGGAGTAATTGTGGTTTGCTCAAGTCCCACAATTGCTAGTGAGTGTCTGAGAAAGAATTTGAACTCAGGGCTTCCTCACTCCCAGTTAGGCGTTTACACACTGAACAGCTTCTGTAATGATATTCTTAAAAAGAAGCAAAGTCAGAAAGCAGGAGCCTCTGTCTCCTGCTTCTAAGTCTAATGCCCTTCCTCTACACCAAAAATAAACCATCTGTTAATAGTTCACAAAGATCATCGGGTCATGGAATTTGAAGGACATGTCCAGAAAATGTGGAGTCTAATCTTCTCATTTTACATACAAATGGAAAAATTTGGGCCCAATGAGTTTAAATGATTTTCCCAGAATGAAATACCTAGTAACTTGCTAGGGCTGGATTCTAAAGCCAGGTTTTCCTATTTCCAAGTCAGACACTTTATCCATTATACCACCATATTTCACAGCTTGATATCCACCCCCCCCCTAAAGTGCACCCTACATTAAACTAGATTTGCTGTATTATTGAAGATATAGAAATTAGCTGTTAAAATATATTAAGTGGGTCATGGGGAATCTCAAAGTGCTAAATCTCTGGTTATTTCTTTCCTCTCACTATAGACTATTTTGATTAGAAAAATCAGAAAATTTTCATTTTAGTACTCATTATCTTTATCTACATTTGGAATAATAGAAACTCATATTAGAAGAGGTTTCTTGTTCGATGCTATTTCCATGGGGACCCAGAGAATTACCTATGTTAATAAACTGCTCTATAAAGAAATGGAACTTTCAGCAGCAAAGTTGCCACATGAGACAATCCTTCTTTATCACAATCCTGGACCACCTTCTATACCTACCCACTAAACACATACTTCCTTAGCCTTTTCTTTCCTACCATCAAGTTCTCGAGGGCTTTTTCTCCCTCAGGAGGTGAGATTCTAACTCCATTCCAGTATCACAAGTTCTAAAAAATTTGTGCTAATGCTTTTCTCACATCCTTCCAGATCAGCACCTGTGGATTGTCCCTACCTCACATATGGGGCTTTCATTCCTGTATCCAGTGATGGGAAGGATGAGAAGAGAGTAACTATATGTACATGTCTACAATAGAATCATAAACACTGATGATTTTAAGTGATCTTAGAGGAGCAGCTAGGTGACACAGTGGATAAATCACCAGCCTTGGAATCAGTAGTTCAAATCTAGTGTAGCTGTGTGACCCAGGCAAGTCACTTAACCCTGATTGACTCTCAAAAAATACATAAAAAGGATAAAAAGGTGATCTTAAAAATTTATCATTCAATTCGAATGAAACCAAACTGAAGCCCAATGAGGTCACATACCACTTATGATTCATCCAACATCAAACATCTAGTTTCACTTAGATTCCTAGAATTTGGAGCTGAATAGGATCTCAGAGATCACTTGCAATTTTTAAAGTCTTACATAAATTAAAGAAGGAAGAGAAGTATGAATCCAAAAGGTTTACCCATGATGCCCAACTTCCTCACACTTTCCTTTTTGGTTGCTTATATACTATATGCCAGGAAAAATTCAAATCCAGTATGATTTCTTCATGCTTAGTATGTGAATGTAAGTTTGGGGGTTCTCTATGGAGCATGGAGGAAAGGAGTAAAAAATGCTGCTTTTAAGTATAAAAGCATTTTGCATCCAGATTGCCCTACAGAGACAATCTTGGTTGCTTTTTCTTCTACCTGCCTGAAAGCACACTTTGTGCTTTTCCTGGAGCTCATCGATTTTTAGTAACCTTAAAAGAAGAATTAGTTTAATGTCTGCCTTGAGGACTCCAAAATCACAAAAAGGGTCCTAGACTGCTTGTTGGATGGGAAAATTTTTTTCAAAGAGCAGATATAGTGGTATGAGTTTGAATCCCAACTTTGCTATTCAAGTGACTCGGTTTCTCCACTTGTAAGAAGAGGGGATTGGATGATCATTAGATCACAGATTTTAAAGCTAGAAGAAATCTTAGAGAATGGTTAATCACAAACCCTTCATTTTATTGATGAACAAACTGAAACCCCAAAGGAGTGAGGGAATGTTTTCATATAGGGATGTGAACATTGATGTTCTCACTCCAAAATCCATCCCTCTTCTTCATAGTACCACATGCTGACCTCTGAAGTCTCTCATTTCCAGTTTATCCTATGAATAAATATCCTTTTTGATTTAAACTAAAATTAAATAGAGGCATCCATGAAAGCTGCCATTACCTGGAAAATGGTGATTTGGCCAAATGTCATCTGTTGAATTGAGGAATTCATTTAAATAATGCCATCTCAGAGAAGACTTTGAGACCTCAAGGTGGGAGGTAGCCTGCCAAAGCAGCTGCATTTACCCGACCAAAAAGAAAATTCCCTACCCAGACTCCTCTCCAACCCAGCTGCAGCAGCACATGGCTGGTTTGACTTAGCCCTGGCTGCCTTTCAGGAAAAGACAGATGGTTGATAAATGATTGGAAGTAGTTTCCTGACCAGCTTTCTCTCCAGTGTAACTTGGAGCAAGCTAGGGGTTTGAGCTCCTCTACCAGAGAAGCACCGGGCACAGACCGATGCCTCGCTTCCTGCTGGTGTTTGGAAGGCTGGCTCTGGGCTGCAGAGTGGGTGTCAGGGCGGTTGGCGGTTTCAGTATCCATTTTTCATTTCCTGGGAGGCAGTAGGGGAAGGAGGGATTGTTGAAATGCTCCAAGAGTTCTGAAATCAGAAGAGATGAGTATTCAAGAGCATCAGGAACAGAGAACAATTTTAAGCAATGGACATGACTCAGAAAATAGCATCAGTTCCAGAAAAGTGAGGGTCCTCAGAGATAGTATGGTGTCCTCCATTCCTAGAATGTTCTCCCTTTTTATCTTTATCTCTTAAGTTCTTAGCTTCCTTTACCACAGAGCTCAGGTGCTTTCTCCTCCTCCAGGATATTTTTCCTGATCATTCCTCTCCAAGTTACCCAGCACTTATTTTCAATATGTTGTATATGTCTATTTATTCATGCACTTGTAGTACAGTATGGCAGAATAAAAACTCCTTGAGGTCAAGATCTGTTTAAATTTTGTCTTTGGATCCAGAGTGTTAAAACATGATAGGTGCTCAATGAATGCTTGTTAAATTGATTGGAAAGGTTTCTGGATTTGAAGTCATAGGATTATAAATTTGGAATTGGAAGAAGGTTTAGAGGTCACCATATCCAATCTCCTCATTTTACATATGGATACAGATTTACAGAAACTGAGTCACCAACATGCTCATTGGTTCAAGGTAAAACAGTTAATGTCTAAAGTAGGATTTAATTGAAGCTTTCCCGATTCCCAGGCCGGATTTCTATCTATTATATCATGCTGCCTCTCGTGAGTCCAAATCCTGCCCCTCCTGTAATGGTCACCCCATTTCATCTCTCTGACCCTCAGTTTCCTCATTTGTATAGTGAGGGAATTGGATACACAGAATTCTCCATCATCTTCCATCTCTAAATCTATGATCCTAAGAAACTGCATCACCATCCAATGGGAGGGCATTCAAGGACATTGATTGGAGTTTCATTTATCATTTGGGGCACTCAGAGTTAGATTGGATGACCTCAGATGAAAATGAGAGCTCCGTGGCTATAATACCAGTGAACCTTAGCAGGCTCTGTGACTCTGACATTTTGAAATCAGTTTCAGGATTAACTGATCAACTCATTTTCTCAAGTCAAGTTTACTGATCTTCTCATGTAAAAGTACCTGTTTTTTACTTGCAAATTCCTTGCATCTTGCCTTCTAAGATTCCTTCCTTTTCTAATTTCCTCAGTTCACACTGTTTGTTCACACAGTTTATGTCAGTTGGTAGCTAGGTGGTTCAGAGAATAGCTTAGAGTCAGGAAGAGCTAAATTCAAATCAACTTTCAGATATTTATTAGCTTTATGAGCCTGGGCAAGTCACTTAATGTGTTTGTCTCAATTTTTTATGTAAAAAATGAGCTGGAAAAGGAATGACAAACCACTTTCATGCCTTTGCCAAGAAAACCCCACAGATCTGGCCACAAAGAGTTGGACACAATTAAACATCATTTTATTCATTTACTTAGAAACATTCAGGAAAGGGTTTCATTGACATCATAAGATAGCCACAGGGATCCAGGAGCCACCAAAGTTAAGAATCCTTTTCTAGCCAATTCTGACCAGTTTACTTTGACTTTCTATGATTCAGCAGAGAGTCAGTATGGGAAAATGGATAAAATGTTGGTCTCGAGATGGGTTCAAATCCTCCTGGCATGTACCAACTGCTATCCAAATAGCCAAGACATTTCATCTCTCTACCATAAGCAATTCTCCAAGATGTATCTAAGTTATAATCTCTTTAGGATACAGTCTGTGTTGATAGGAGGGAATTCTCATTTCTACAAAATTGCATATCCTTCATGAATGGTAAAGTGATGATAATAAAAATAACTGACAGGTATATTGTACTTTATAGTTTAACATAGTTTAATTTCCATATTTATGTAGAATATATAGAATGTAGGATGTATTCTATATTCTATATTTAATTATAGTTCAATTTCTCTCCACGAATCATTTCATGGGTTCTACTCCTGGAATTGGAGAATTCATTGTATCCAATTCTCTCACTGTACAAATGAGGAAATTGAGGGTCAGAGAAATGATAAGCAAGTGGGAGAGGCAGGATTTGGACCCATGAGAGGCACCATGGTATAGTAGAATCTTGTGAATGGGTGCTGTCATTATTATTATCTCTATTTTGTGGATAAAGAAATTGAGGTTCAGAGATGTGAGGTCATTTGTCCGAGGTCACAAAGATAATAAGTACCAGATCTCAGATTCAAATCCTGGTCTCTGCCCCCCAAAACCAGGGCCCGGGGCCCTAGACAATGCAGCCATTAGAAAGAAGAATAGAGATAATCTGAATAATAGAAAGGAGGACTGAATTTGGAGTGAGATGTCCCTGATTCAAATCCTCTCTCTCTCTCTCTCTCTCTCTCTCTCTCTCTCTCTCTCTCTCTCTCTCTCTCTCTCTCTCTCGCTCTCGCTCTCTCTCTCTCTCTCTCGCTCTCGCTCTCTCTCTCTCTGTCTCTCTCTCTGTCTATCTCTCTCTCTCTGTCTCTTTCTCTGTCTCTCTCTCTGTCTCTCTCTGTCTCTCTCTCTCTCTCTGTCTCTCTCTTTTTGCTGTCTTAGTAGTTAAATTGTTTAACCTTTCTGTGTCTCAGTTTTCTCATCTGTAAAATGACCTGATAAGATCTACAATCCTTTCCAGACATAAATCTATGACTCTGAGACACTAAATATTTTGCAGCATGTTCCCATCCTGATGCCTGACAATCTAAGACATGTGAGAGTGTCTTTGCCACTCATTCCCCAAGGATCCAATTGATGGTTTCTGTAAAGGAGGGTCCTTGGGATGTAAAGCAGACCCCAGATGAATTCTGTTTAAGACTACTAACCTAAAGCAACATACCAAACTCTTTGAAAACAATCAGTACCTCCCCAGGCATTCATCTCTTTCCCTAAATCCTCTGGTCTAAAGTCAAGAGCAGTTTCTGCTATCAGTAACTTCACTTCCTTGACCACTTATTGGCCCTGTTTCTTTTAGGATGCTTGCCTTAGTTCATTATCTGGGCATCTGACCGCTATTAAAGTTCATTTGTAGTCATTAACAACTCTTGTCTAATTGAGGATCTTATCACCAAGGAAATAAATTCTTTTATCTGATGGCACTTATTTTTGCCTTTTTTTTTTTTTTTCAAAAACTGATTTAGATATTCCTTGAAAGCACAAAGTTGGTCCATTCCCCCTCTCTATTCCATCACCATAAATATTTATACACAAGGTACCTAAGAGTTCCTTGGACTGGCCTCAGATTGACAAGGCAGTGTTGTTTTTACTTAAGCTCTCCTCTCCTATTTCTGACCATTATCTGAGAGAAAATAGAATCAAGTCTCTTCAGACAAGCCATTTAGATGTTTTCTTTTATCTGGGCAAAATCAGAAAGGTGGAGTATGGGGATGGAGTGAAAGTAACTTTGGACTTGGAATCTAAGGACCTGAAGTCCCAGCTTTCTTATTTTGGTGTTTGTCTTTTGGTCTAAAAAAATCAACTTTTATTATGTAACTAATAACCCCAGACAGCACCATCTTATTAGCTAATTAGCTAACTTAGATAAATACAGCTCTAGTTTTCTTCAAACCTTCTCTTTTTTCATCTTGTTTTATTATGTAAATTTAGGCAATTTACTTAATTGGTATAAACCTCAGTTTCCTCATCTGCAAAACTAGAACACTACTACTTTACTACTACTAGCATTTTGTTACTTTCCCAAATTGATATCATTATATCAGGATCATTGTACACTGTGTTTGACCATGGCTGATCAGACCAATGGGAACTTGGGAAACTATCACAGATCAGCCACAAATAGTCCACATGGATATTTGGAATGCAGATGTCTCTAAATTTGCATATCTCACATTTCTGCTTTACTATTAAAGCACAGCACCTCCTTTGATGTAATCATGCCATGCTAGTCAGTCTTTTGCCAGGAACTCCATGTCAAGCAATTCTGAAGTTCTTCAGAGAGACCTTGAGAATGTCCTTGTATCACTTCCTCTGGCCTTATTGAGAGCTTGCCTTCTGTGAGTTTTCTGTAAAATAGTCTTTTAAGCAAATCATCTGAATGCCAGTCCCAAGATCTATTGATATGGGATTCTCTCCTTATTGGTGGAAGAAATCCTTGCTCTGCTGTGAGGGACAAGGTGGAGTTGGCAAATGGTGAGAGAGCTCCAGCCTTCACTAGTTCCCCTACAGGATCTTTCAGGGCCAGTCTCTTTTGGGACTGTTGGAAGGCCAGTCTTCTTAAAGGCTCTTCAAGCTGCTTCACGTCTTTCTGGTTTCCAGCTTCAAGAAGGAAGAAGAGGATGAATTTAGGGTGTTTTAGGGATTTCTGGTTTCCAGAGAGAGAAGAGGCCAGCCCTACTTCAGATTGCTAAAGGAAGACACCCAAGAAATGACAAAAGGATTAGAAATTAAGTGGAATCTGATACCATAGTCAATCAATTTTTTTTTTCTCTGAGGAGAACAGAGTGAGGACTTCCAGCTCTAACCTTTTACTTCTCCCCTGTCTGTAATGAAAGTTTCCTTTATGAAGGGTAAGGAAAGAAGAAGCTGGAGATGTCTATTCTGCTTCCCTTTGGGTTATATTCTACGACTTCCCACTCCTCACAAGTGGGATCCTCACTATACCTTTGATGGGTAGGAGGAATAGAGGTGGAGAGAAAATTTGAAACTCCAAAAAATATTTTTCCAAAAATTTAGATTAGAAGAATTTTTCTCACTGAAAAATGAATAAATAGAACTGGATTTAAGAAGTTCTATAAGCTTTGCTTGGAGTTTCCAGGAAAGTAATTTGGGTCATAGATGCAATTTTAATTCTCCAAAAAAGTCCTTATAAATGCTATTTTCACATTTTAAAGCTCTAAGAACCATGGCTTTCTTCTTGTATACCATGACAGACCTGTCTTTGAAAAACTCCATGTTCTTCAAAATAGAGATTGTAAATAACTGCCTCATGGAAGCACTCCTGATTGAATAATCGGATTAACTAAATTTAGGACTTTTTCTAATTCTCTCTATATTTGCAGTTTGATGCCTCTGAATTCTAGCCATATCTCTATTTTTCCAGTAATGATGTTATATCTCTTTGCCTAATGAACCCTAAAAGTAGCCAAAGTCATTTGGAAATTCTTTTAAAACTTCGAGATCCTTGCTACTGCTTGATAATTTTTCCATCTTAAAGAAAAGCCCTGGGCATTCGGGTAGACTGCAAGCTCAGAGAGTGACTTGGCAGCCCCCAAAACTAATTCAGTCTCAGGGAGCATTAATAGAACTCTGGTGTCCAGAAGTAGGTAAGAGACGAACCCACTATTGTGACCCTGAACAAACCCTGTTCAGACCACTGGCAAAGTAGTTTGTTCAGTTCTGGGTACGCCATTTATGGAGGACATTGATAAATGGAAGCGTGTGTGGAGGATAGTAATCAGAATGGTGCAGGGATTCCAAACCATGTTAAATGACGATTAATGGAAGGAACTAAGGTGCTTTGCCTGGGGAAGAAAATACTTAAGGGAGATATGATAGCTGTCTTCAAATTTTTCAAGGGCTTGCATATCACAGAATCTCAAAATTGGAAGGGACTTCAGAGACCATTTGGCAGAAGATGAACTCAAATAGGATTTCAATACTCCTGTCAAGGGATTATCTAGCCTCTACTCGAAGACTTCAAGTAAGGAGAATTCACTACCTCCCAATGCAATCCATTTCATTACTAAATAGCCTGAATTCTTAGGAATATTTTCCTTATATATTGGGGAAAGAGGGAAGTGATCAAGATATGCTAATCAATCAATCTTTCTATCTCAGTTGATGAAATCACATAAGATTAGGGCAAGTAACAGAGACAACAAAGTATCATGATCTTAAAGGATGTACCAAGACATGTCTGTTACACTGTTACCTATTTATGAAATGTAGGAAAGTTTTCTGATCAAAATTGGTGGAATTAAAGGGAAGCTACCTATTGCTGAGGTAGATAAAGTGCTTGACCAGGAATTAGGATGATCTGAGTTCAAATCCAACCTCAGATACTTACAAGCTGAAAAAAATGGCCAACTGTTACACAGTACTTTTGCTGAGAAAATCCCATGGACAGAATTGGAGTCCTATGGTCAATTGAACACAACTGAATGAATGACCTTTGTTTGGTCAAGAATTAGCCACATTCCCGCTGGCCCTTTGAAAATCAAAATACACGCTACAGAATCAGTTGAGACAGGAGACCAGGTTATGAGTGTGTCATTTAGAAGCAGGAGGAAAATCCAAGGATGGAGAAAGAACCCAGTTCTTGAGAGGAGATCCCTCTTTGCATTTTCCCTTGTGTCTATATCAGAAAGCCAGAATATGAAGAGGGAATTTCTTTCCATTCCATTAATATTGCATCTTGCAGGGGTCTATTTCACAAGGAAGTCTCTTTTCAGCAGAGAATAGGCCCATGGATCCCATCAGAACTTTGTACCCAGAAATAGTAGTATAAGAATTTCACAGAAGGAAAAGGAGTTCTACAGTGATGGAATTATGAGTTGCAGCACCACTTGTGTTTCCTAGGTTTGTGCTTCTCTCGGGTTCTCAAACTACAGCCCGCAGGCCACATGCGGCCTGCTGAGGATGTTTATGCGGCCTGCCTGGTTATGGCAAATAGGCTGAGGGGCGGAGACAGAGTGTGAGTTTTTGTTTTTACTATAGTCTGGCCCTCCAACAGTCTGAGGGACAGTGAACTGGCCTCCTATTTAAAAAGTTTGAGGATCACTGCTAAGTGTGTTCCCACTCTGCCCACTGATACTATATGTGGTTGTGGGGCAGTGGGCCCATGCCTGGGGAGAAGCATTTTGTTACTATTATTTTTGAGATAACAGCTAAATAAGTTCTTTTGCTTTGAGCTTACTGTGTCTATTAGCAGATTATTAAAGGTAAATAAATGCACTGATAGGAACTTATGAGCTATATAGTTTTAGGAATGTGGACCCACTGGTAGGTCTGTTTCCCAAAGACATCACAAAAAATGGAAAAGGCTTTATTTGTACAAAAAATATTTATAGCAGCTCTGTTTGTGGTGAATAAGAATTGGACATCAAAGGGATGTCCATCAATTGGGGGATAGCTAAACAAGCTGTGGAACATAATTGTTATGATATATTATGGTGGTGTAAGAAATGGCAAGCAAGATGATTTCTGAAAAACCTAGACTCACATAAACTGATGTATAGTGAAGTGAACAGAATAGGAAAACTGTACACAATAATTGTTTGATGAAGAATTGTGAATGACAGCTATTCCCAGAAATACAATGATCCATGACAATACCAAGGGACTAATAATGGAACACACTATTGATCTATAGAAAAAGAACTGATACTGATTGAATACAGACCAAAGCATGCTATTTTTCAATTTCTTTCTTTTTCCCCCTTATTTTAGTCTTCTTGTGCAAAATGACTGATAGGGAAATGTTTTACATAATTGCACTTATAACCTGTATCTGATTGCTTATCTTCTCTGGGAGTGGGGAGGGGAAGGAGAGAAGGACACAATTTGGAACTCAAAACTTTAAATAAAAATGTTGAAATTTAAAAAAAAAATTAATATGGACTCAGAGTACATTGAACTTGAAATAACTATCCCCCATGGAACTCAACCTATAAGAAAGAGTTGGAAAGGTATCCTAGAGGGGATACTACACTTACACCAAGACTAAATCTGCCTCTCCATTTTCCCCTCACACTTTGCTCCTACTTCTTCCCTCTGGGGCTAAGAATAAACTCAATCTCTTCACATGAAAGCTAGCTCTTCAAATACCTAACAACAGTTTCTTCTTCAATTCATTTCTTCTCTAGGTTAGTACCTCCTTTCTTTATGATTGTCATATGGTATTATCTTGAGGTCTTTGATCATCTTCATCAATTTCCTTTGAATGTGTTTCAATTTGTCACTATCCTTCCTAACACATGATGCCCACAGGTGAACACCATACTCCAGATATAAGTATAGTAGGCCTTATACTTCCCTTACTGTGGACACTTATGCCAAATAAGATAATATTTAGGTTTTTAGCTACATCACAGGGTTGATACATATTGAATTCATAGTCTATTTATACTACCAAATTTTTTTATGGGAACTGTTATCTACCCATTCCTCCCAAATATAGTTTTTTTGAACATTGATTTTTTTTAAATCCAGTTGTAGAGCTTTACGTTTTTCTTCTATTAAAGTTTATTGTATTAGATTTGTGGCATCGTTCTAACTTACTGAAATCTTTTAAGGATTCTGAGCCTACCATCTTTCATGTTAACTATCCTTCCTAGAAAAGAAATTGTACTTAATCTGCTTGTTTCTGGAGGGAAGAGGTAGGGGGAAAGTCATAAAAGTGTAGGGAAGCAGAGAATTACTTAAGAGAAAGAAAAATTCAAATTGGAATTATGCTCAAAAAGTTATCAAAATGTGCGCACCCTTTGATCCAGCAGTGTTACTACTGGGCTTATATCCCAAAGAGATCTTAAAGAAGGGAAAGGGACCCAAATGTGCAAAAAGGTTTGTGGCAGCCCTCTTTGTGCTGGCCAGAAACTGGAAACTGAGTGGATGCCCATCAATTGGAGAATGGCTGAATAAATTGTAGTATATGAATGTTATGGAATATTATTGTTCTGTAAGAAATTATTTCAGAGCCGCCTGGAGAAACTTATATGAACTGATGCTAAGTGAAATGAGGACCAGGAGATCATTACACACTTTAACAACAATACTATATGAGTATCAATTCTGATGGACGTGACCCTCTTTAACAGTGAGATGAACCAAATCAGTTCCATTTGTTCAATAATGAAAAGAACCAGTTACACTCAGCAAAAGAACACTGGGAAATAAGTGTGAACCATAACACAGCATTTCCAATCCCTCTGTTTTTGTCCACTTGCATTTTTTATTTCCTTCTCAGGTTAATTTTACCTTATTTCTAAGTCCAATTTTTCTTTTGCAGCAAAATAACTGTATGGATATATATACATATATTGGATTTAACATATACTTTAACATATTTAACATGTATGGGTCTACCCACCATCTAGGGGAGGGAGTAAGGGGAAGGAGGGGAAAAGTTGGAACAGAAGGCTTTGCAAGGGTCAATGCTGAAAAATTACCCATGCATAAATCTTGTAAATAAAAGCTATAATAATAAAAAAGAAAAGAAAAAAAGAGTTCTTAAAAGGAAGAACTCTACAATCACAGAATCTGGAAGTCTCCAAGCAGAGGGTAAATTGTATGGGATGAGGGCAGCTAGGTAATGCAGTGGATTAACTAACCCTGAAGTAAGGAGGAACTGAGTTCAAATCTGAGTTCAAATCTGGCCTCAAACACTTCACACTTCCTAGCTGTGTGACCCTTGGCAAGTCACTTAACTCCAATTGCTTCAGCAAAAAAAGCAAAAAAAAATTGTATGGTATGGTATATTTACTAACTCTTCATGTTTCAGGTCCAGGTTAAATTAGTTGATCCCTAAGGGTTTCCCCAACTCTAGTATCCTGTTGGATGGAACTACTTCCCATTGTCATGTGCAACATTTTCTAAATATACTTTGTTAAAATTACAATGACTATATGAGGATTAATCCTTATAGAGGCAACTGGTAGGCACAAAGGACAGAGCAGAAAGACCTGAATTCAAATCTAGCCTCAGACACTAGCTGTGTGATCTTGGGCACAGGGACAGAAGTCACAACTTCTCTTTGCCTTGCTTTCCCCAACTATAGAATGGGGGTAATAATAGCATATCCCTTAGAAAATGATTATGAAGATCAAATGAAATAATATTTGTAAAAAGCACTTAGCACAGTATCTGACACATAGTGGGTATTACATGAACACTTATTCCTTTCTGTCTTTCTTATAGGAACCAATGACATTTTTTTTGTTAAAATGTTTCAATTCACTAAGTGACAGACTCATTTGCTAGTTCTCTCCGCTGTGTTCCCCTCTATTTTTGTTACCCATCTGGCTCACCCAACAACTGTCCTTTCCATGACATCACTTGCTTTTAAAAGAAAATCTAATTTATAGTAATAGATCTGAGGGCCAAGAGGGACCTTACCCATCATTTAGTTCGATCCTTTCATTTTACCAAGGAGGCTACCAAGATTTGGAAAATGAGGCGATTTGCCCATGGACACAATAGGTTAGTGACAGAGACAGTATTAGAACTTGGGTCTCTGGATGCCTAAGCCACTATTCTTTTAACTTCATCTTTTACTTTGCCTCTTTTCTCTCAGGACAATAACAACCATCCTTCAGGATTTATAGCTCTTGCTATTTTCTCTACAACTGTAATGTAGTTTCATTGCCTATCTACATTATTTATCCATTCCACTTGCTGTCTTTTATTTTTGTTTTCCATGCCCTCTAAGACCTGTTCTTGAACAGATTGTTTCTATTACCACCATCTTAACACTCCATTTGGAGCCAAATTGTTCTCTGTTGCCCTTTTACCACATTAAATTCATCAGTAGAAATTTTAATTGCAGGAACACCAACTGTTGCTTAAATATTAACTGCTTTCCTATAAAGGTTGTTTTCAAAAGTGTAAATTTATCATAGACTTAAAGCCAAAAGGGACCTTGTGGATCATTTAGTCCAAATTCCCTCAGTTTACAGATGAAGATGCTGAGGCTCATGGAGAGGAATTTGCTTGCCTGAAATCATATAAGTAATGAGAGTTTAAGCTGGGATTTGAACCCAAATCTTCTGCATCCAAGTGGAGCATTCTTCCTACACATTCCATGCTGTCTCACAAATTAATGTCTCCCCCACATCTTTGTTGTTGTTCAGTCATGGCTAACTCTTCATGACCCCATTTAGAATTTTCTTGGCAAAGACAATAGAATGGTTTGCCATTTCCTTCTCCACTCATTTTACAGATGAAGAAACTGAGACAGAGTTAAGTGACTTTCCCAGGATCACAGAACTATAATTAACTAGTATTTTTAGCTAGCTTTGAACCCTAGTCTTTTCGATTCCAGGTCTGGTGCTCTAATCATTGTACCATCTAGCTGTCCATGCTACTTTTTGTATGTTCTAGTTTAATGGGATTTAGAACTGAAAATTATACTAGAAATAAACCATGTTATTTTATAGTTGAGGAAACTAAAAGGAGTCCAAGGTTGTGCAAGGTTGATTCTGATTTGGAAACCTCTCTTGGTGATCTCATCTGTTAAAGGATCTTCAATTATCACCTCTATATCAGTGATTCCTAAATACATATAATCAAACCTTAACCACTCAGGCAAACTCTGGTCTTCCATTGCCAACTTCCTATTGGATATCTCCCCTTGGATAACCCATCAACATCCCCAACTCAATTTGTCCAAAACATTTGGTCCCTCTTCTAATTTCCGTTTTCATTGAGGATACCACTCTTCTCTTATTGCTCCATGCTTATAAACCCAGAATCATCCTTACTTCTCTCATTCCCATAATCAATTCATTTTAAACTCTTTTCACTCCTACTCCCACATCTATTCCATCTAAGCCACCCTCTACCCTTACTTCTCTCTCATTCCTATAACCAATCAATTTTTAAAGTCTTTTCAGTCCTACTCCTACATTTCTCACAAATTATCCTTTTCTCTCTACTCACTCAGTCACCCTGCTAGATTAGGCCCTCATCACCTTTCCCCAACACTCCTGAATAAGAGCTTTCTAATCATATTCCCTGCTTCCATCTCTCCTTTCTCTAATCCATTCTCCACATGGTGGCTGAAATAATCTTGCTAAGTCATGGGTCTGATTGCATCACTCTCCTGCTGAACAACTTTCAGGGGGTTCTTATTTTCTCTAGCCTGCCATTTAAAACACTCCATATTCTGGTTCCAACTCATCTTGATAGCTTTATTTTATATTGCTCTCTCCCTCTATGTTCCAGCCAAACTAGGTTATTAACTGTCCCCAACTCAATAGTCCATTGCCTCTTACCATTCTTCTTGCCTAAAAGGCATTTCATCTTCATCCTTCACCTCCTAGGATCCTTTTTTCTGTGCAGTCTCAAGTACCACATCCCCCAGAAAGTCTTTCATATCTGCCTCATATGGTAGTGTTTCCTTTCTCTCCTAAGTAACTTGTATTTCTCCTTCTTTGTTATTCTCTCCCACCCCCAAGAATATAAATTTCTTAAGGAGATGTATTTTTGTATTTATACCCATTCCTTAAGTTCAGTTAGAGCTTAGTTAATATTCAATTTATTGGGGGGGCAGCTAGGTGGCACAGTGGATAGAGCACTAGCCTTGAATTCAGGAGGACTTGAGTTCAAATGCGGTCTCAGATATTTAACACTTCCTAGCTGTGTGACCCTGGGCAAGTCACTTAACCCCAGCCTCAGGAAAAAAAAAATTCAATTAATTGAACTGAACCCAAGTCTTCAGACTCTAAATACTATAACATCTAGTCAGCTCCAGACTCATCACATTTCTTTCCTCCCTTTTACCCACTTTGTCCATCTCTGAAGATACTTCTGACACTTGTTAGGGAGTTAGCTGTGTTTGGTGCTAATGTGCCATGCTATAAAGACACAGTTCCCTCCAAGAAAATATAGGTGATCTTGCAATTTAATGTATTAAAGACAGCAAGGTGGATCAAGAGCTGAAGTCAGGAAGACTTGAATTCCCATTTGGCCTATTAGGTGCTTGATCCCAGGCAATTCACTTAATCTCTGTCTGTTTCAGTTACTTCCTGGGATTGTTGTGAAGATCAAATAAGTTATTTGTAAACTCTAAAGTACTATATAAATTCTAGATATTATTATTATTATTAATGAACAGTATTGATCACAAAAAAATACAGAATGGAAAGCAAAAGAGTCATGGGAGTTATCACTTTATATAAAGTAAAGACAAAATATTATTTTCTATCTAGCAGGGGTGAATTAGAGATTACACTCTAAAGAGCATGTGTGAAATGAAATGTGATAGAAGTTGTCCCAGAGAGGAAATGGAAAGAAAAAAGCATTTCTTAAGCAACTACTATATTCTAGACATTATGCTAAATGCTTTACAAATATTATTCATGTGATCCTCATAATAGCTCTGGGAGGTAAATACTATTATTAGCCCCATTTTGCAGATGAGGAAACAAGCAGAGAGATGTAAAGGAACTTGCCTAGGAAATATTTGAAGTCCAAGATCAGTGCTCTAACCATTGGGTCACCATGAAGTTATAGAGTAAATGTACCTCTAATCAATTTATTTCAACATCTCAGTAGATCCAAGGAATCTGATCAATATGAATACGTATTTCATCAGTATTCATTTCAACCCCTACTTTCTTTCTCTGTGTTCTTCCATAAATTCTTCTCAGGGAGCTTATTCAACATGCTTCTTCTAAGTCTTCTTTCAATTTTGTGTCTTCTAACTTAAAGTATTCAGTCCATGTGTTCTGTCTCATATTCACCACATGGCCAACCCACATCCTCTTTATCATGCATTCTAATGCATGATAAAGAGGATGTGGGTTGGCCCTAACCCTTTTTGTGTTCCTTCTCCAGAGTGTTCCACACATTTCTAGCTGCCTTTTCACCCAGGAGATGTCTATCTCATGTTGTCAGGCCCCTCCTTTCATTGATGAGTTCCTACTCAGAACCTGCATTTGAAGAAGTGCCTGGGACATATCTGACTTCTCTCCCTATTTTGCTTTGTCTCTGAATTTTTCCACTTTGCTTCCACTCAGGTATCTTCTTCCCTACTCATCCCCTTTCAAATTCCTTTTAATATACTATCTTCCCCATTAGAATATAAGCTCCTAGAAAATACAGATTGTCTTTCTTCTTACTTGTATGTATATTTTCAGGGCTTAGTGCAGTGCCTAGTGAAGATAAGCTCTTAATAAATGCTTGTTGACTGACTGTTGACTGTTCCCCCAGTATGACTCAGAGGCTGGTTGGTGGAAATTATGGCCATGATTTCAGAAATAGGTAGGTGACTCATAAACATCAGGGACATAATCATTGAATACTACTTTCCCCTGAACAACACTTCTTGTCTACACCTCAGAAGTTAACATTTTGGTTTTCTTATTTTACTCTCTAGGTTGAGGTAGGGTGGGGCTCTAGAGGAGTATTTTTGTTTCTCCAACCAGTTTATGAACTTAGAGAAAATCACAAAATTTAAGAGTCAGTCCTCCTGACTCCAGGCTCTATGCTCTATCTACTGCACCATCTAGTTGTCCCAGAACTTGAGAGTTGGAAGGGTGTTCTGCAACTATCTAGTCCCATATGTTCCCAAAAAAGAATCCCAAATACAAATGATCATAAGTGAAAGGAAACCAACTGCCTATTGAGGGAATCCATCCCAGTTATGGATAGCTGTAATTGTTAGGGAGTTTTATTCTGACATCAGGCTTAAATTTGCTTTTTGCAATTTCTACCCACCATTCTCACTTTTACTTTCTCTAGTATAGTCCACCTTCCACATAAAAATGTTTCAAATATTTGAAGAAAGTTGTCATATTGCCCCTTCTGTTATCTAAGCTAAGTATTCCCCTTCCCCTAAATCAATCACCACAAGACATGGACTTAAGCCCTCTATAATTCTGGTTACTCTCTTCTGGGTGCTCTTCAGTTTATCAGTGTTTGTGAAATGTCCATCAAACTGTAGTACACAGATTTCGTTGAGGTTGTTTATTTATTTCCATTGCATCTGATTCTTTATGACTCCATTTGTGGCAAAGATACTAGAGTGATTTGCTAGTTCCTTCTCCAATTCATTTTTCAAATGAAGGACTGAGGCAAACAGGATTGAGTGACTTGGCCGCTTAAGTGTCTGAGACTGAATTTGAACTTGGTACTCAGAACTGACTACAGTACTCTAGGACTTCACACAGAGAGATCATTACCTCCTGATTCCAAACTCTGTCATTCAATTTCAGCAAAGTGACTGACACCTCCACTGTTGAATGACTGACACCTCCACTGTTGACATATTGAGCTCGTTATCTATTGACTATATCTCTTTTTCTAATATTTCTTAAATTACTATCTATACTTTCCCCACCTTTTTTATTATAGCTTTTTATTGGCAACATATGAATGGGTAATTTTTCAACATTGTCCCTTGCAGTCACTTCTATTCCAACTTTTCCCTTCCCTCCCTCCACCCCCTCCTTTAGATGGCAGGAAGTCTCATATATGTTAAACATGTTAAACTATGTCTTAGATACAATATATGTGTGCAGATCTGTACAGTTCTCTTGTTGCATAAGAAAAATTGGATTCAGAATTCCCCCACCTTTTTGTGAAGTTGATTTTTTGAGCCGACCTGTAACATATTACATTCATTCCTATTGATTTTCATATTATTAGATTCAATCCAATGC
The DNA here is from genome assembly GCF_048593235.1 of Sminthopsis crassicaudata. Taxonomy (NCBI): domain Eukaryota; kingdom Metazoa; phylum Chordata; class Mammalia; order Dasyuromorphia; family Dasyuridae; genus Sminthopsis; species Sminthopsis crassicaudata. Next base: position 432,994,203 of record NC_133620.1, read on the forward strand.
TGTACCCTGTTCATAACTTTTCAGCTTTGTGCCACATGCAAGTGTGATGAGCATTCCATTTAGGCTTTTACTCAAACCATTGATAAAAATGTTAAATATTACAGGACCAAGCATATATTCCTGGGGTATGGTATTATTGACCTTTTGTAAAGATGACATCAAACTGAAAGTAAAGATTATAGATTTTATACTTCTTTGTATCCTTAGAGTTCCTAACATGGCAGTTCCTTTGTAACAATTGTAACTATTAAATGTCCTGGGGCTAAAACACAGAATAGATGATAGGAAAAATTAGAAATAAGATTATGAACCTTCAGGGAGAAAGCCCATGGGACACAAGGTTCAACCACTTGGAAGAGGAAGTATGCCACATGATAGCTTCCTATTTTAATTAATTATTATTGTAAGCTGTGTGCTAAGTTGTTTCTACCTGTTGAAGGTATAAAAGTTTTGTCAGGACTCTCGATATTTCAGTACCTTGGGAGAAAGCCCAGGTTGCCTTGTTCTGGTTATAGTTCTTCTAAATATTCAGTGAATAACTATGAACTAGTCAACTGGTTGATTATTCAAAGCACATTAAGGAAGTTAACCAGAAAGGATGAGAGGAGATATCAATCAGTCAATAAGCATTTATAAATTATTTACAATGTGCCAGACATTGCAAAGCAAAGGAGATAGAAAGAAATGCAAAAACAGTGTTTGCCCATGGGTTTCACATTTTGATGAGACATCATGCAAATAGCTATGTATATACAAGAGATGGATGGATGGATGGATGAATAGACAAACAGATGGATAGATGGATGGATGGATAGATAGATAGATAGATAGATAGATAGATAGATAGATAGAAAGAAAGAAAGAAAGAAAGAAAGAAAGAAAGAAAGAAAGAAAGAAAGAAAGAAAGAAAGAAAGAAAGAAAGAAAGATAGATAGATAGATAGATAGATAGATAGATAGATAGATAGATAGATAGATAGCTTTGGAATATAGTATGAAGGTCTTGGTGCTTCCTGGCAGTATTTATGAGAAATTTCTCTAAAGTAATAAGGAAGAAAGAAGTCTGGTCAAAGTGAGAAAATGTGTTACAACAGAAAAAACAATGACTGCAATCAATGCATTTGGGTTTAAATCCTCACTCTGATTATTACTTACCTAACACTGGCCAATTTCTCTTACCTTCACCTGGTCTCAGTTTCCTTATTTGTAAAATGAAAGGTTTAGACTAGATGGCCTCTGAGGTCTTTTTCAGCTCTAAATCTATGAGACCCTGGGGAAACCAATTCCAGCAGGCAGCAGTTTTGAAGACCAGCTGGAATGAACTGATGCCAGAGGCCACACAGAAAAGCTCTGGAGGACTATTCCTACCCAAGGCTGATTTTTGTTATAGCCATTTCAACAGCTGTCACATCAGAAGCAATCACTGGTACCTAGTGTGTCTGAAGATAGATGATACTAAATTCACCACTTAAAAAGTAACAAATAAGTAATTCGGACCTGATCATTATTCCCTACTCACTACTCACATGCCAAATATTTATAGAAACTAATAAAGCATGTAGTTTACAGCTCCTAATAGGGAGACCATTAGCTCCCCCTAGTTGCCTCTCTTCCCTAAGGCAGAGAATCTCTCAAGCTTGAAAATGACTGGTGGAAATTTTTCAGAAGTATAATTATAGTGATATTTCTTTTCTGTAATTGAAACATTTAGTTGCTCTTTAGGAAATATTTCTGCTTATTTTTTCACATTATCTACACACTGCCCTACCCTACATATACTCTAATCCCTTTGTTTTTTGTTTCTTTTTGTTTTGTTTTGTTTGTTTTTAGTTTCTTCTAAAGGGTTTGAATGTTGTCTCCAAACTTCTAATTCTCCCTTTTCTTCGTTGTACAAGTAACAGAGGTTGAGGTCTCTAAGCTACTTAATCACAATTGAGTCTTGTTCATAGACTCTCTCCTTCTTCTGGATAAATTAGGCCAGAGCCATTTTGATTTCTCTTCTTCCTGGAACAAGGAAACTAAGGGATAGTCTCAGGGTTGCTTCTGGCTCTTTGCAGTTTCACATTACTATTTCTGAAGAAAGGGTTGTTTCTTTCTTTTTTTTTTTTTTTTAAATGCCAACAGGAATTGTACTATTGCTGTAGTTGAAGTAAAATTCCTTTGAAAGACCTAAAATTATATAACCACTTAGGGATATGAATGTGTACAGTTGTATGATATAGTAAAAAGTATTGGACTTGTAGTTAGGAGATCCATATTCAAGTCCTAGGTCTACTTCTTATGCCACAGATAAAGTTGGGTAATTCACTTAACTTTATTACTGCATAGGGATCCTTTTATGTGATTATTTTTAAAAATCTTTAATTTTCTTTGTTACTGTTTTCTTTAAAATTATAGTTTTTTAGTTTTAATCTTAAATACAAAATAAGAAAAGAAAAACATTGTCATGCTCAGAGCAGAACATAAGAGAGGATTCAAAGTATAAAGCAATGAATTTCCATTTCAAGAAACTCTATATAATGAATAGTATACATTGTGTTCAGAACTGTCCATCTTTTCTTTATTTCCTTATAGCTTTTCTTTTATACTCTGCTGCTCACTTTTTACTTTATTTCTTTCTCCATCCTCCCCCTCCCTAGGTACAATTAAGTGTGGATATACATTATACATACACATATATTCACATATATGTAACATAATATACATATCGTGTATATATACATATACACATATGTAATACAATATACATGTTGTATATATACATATACAATATATATAAACAGATATATAAATACATATACATAGATAACTATAATCATACATATAAATACAAATATACATTCATGCACACAGATATATATAAGGTCATATACTTATTTCCACTTGTCCTATTTCTCTAAAGGTGTGATAACATCTTCTTTCATAAATCCAAATCTTTTCATATTTTTCTAAATCCACTGGCTCATTATTTCCTATATAATGGAAAATATTATTGCAATCTTATGTGATCTAATTATTTTAAATAGTCTAAAACAATATTGATTAATATAGCTGACATATAACATAGTCTCCCTGTTTTTCTCTTTTAATTAAATCTATTTTAACTTTAAGTTTGTCTGGGATCATTATTATTACTTCTGCTTTTTTACATAATAAATACTATCTCTGAGCTCTATTTTATGTTTGCATCTCTCATTTTTATAACATTTCCTAAAAGCAAAATATTGCTGAGTTCAAATTTTTAACCTACTGCTTTCATTTTAGGGGTGAATTCATTCAATTCATAATTATAAGGTATAATTACTTATTGTTTATTTTCCTTTCCTATTTTTCTTTCAGTTCATGCAATGTCTTTTTATTTTTTATTCATATTTATTTTAATATTCATTATTTATACTTAACTTTCCTGGGTAAGTTTCCCTTGGTAATGATCCCAGATTATTTGCTCTACAAAATATAGTTCTCCAAGATCTATGGTCCTTTGATATAATAGCTGCCAAGTCTTGTATAACCCTATCATAGCACCACAATATTTAATATTTTTCTTGTTTTTCCAATATTTTTTTCTTAATCTGGGAGTTTTGAAAGTTGGCTATAACATGCTGGTAAATTTTCCTCCTGGAACCTCTTTCAGGTGATCAGTGGATTTTTTTTCTGTTTCTACTTTGTCTTTTTGTTCTAAAACATCAGGGCAATTTTCTTTCATAGTTTCTTATAATGTATCAAGATTCTTTTTTTAATCATAATTTTCAGGTAATATAACTATTCTTTATATTATTTCTCCTCAATCTGTTCTCCAGATCAGTTGTTTTTCTGATGAGATGTTTCACATTCTTTTCCATTTTTTCATTCTTTTGGTTGTATTATTTCTTTGTGTTTTAGAACATCATCAAGCTTCCCTTTGTCCAATTCTAATTTTCAAGGAATTATTTTATTTTTAAGTTTTTGGATCTCTATTTCAAGTTGATTTCCTTCTCATAATTTTCTTGGATTGTTCTTATCTTTTTTTCTTATTTTACCTCAATCTTTTTTGTTTGATTTTTAAAGTTTTTTTAAGTTCTTCTAAGAAATCTTTATGTGTTCTGGGGACCATTTGAAGTTTAAAAAGGAGTGACTTTAAGATCCATCATCTTTCTCTGAATATGAATGTTGGATTCTTTCCCCTTTACTTGCTTGTTTTGTTATTGTTGTTGTTTTATTTTATTTTTAGCAGCCAATGGTGTGACCAAATTCTAATCCCAAGGTAAATCTTGCAGTTTATTTTTTCTGAACTCTGTTCTAGGGTTCAACTTTGGGCTGTCCTCTCCATTTCTACCTCATAGCTATAGTCTGGGTCACACTGTCCAGAAAATGATCTTATTCCCTACATTTCCTCCTGTAACTATAAACAACAATTGTTCTCTCTTCCCTGAACTGAAACCAAGTACTCTGCTCACCTACAAGTGCCCACAGCCAGTAGAGTCCCCACCCCTCTGCTATTGCACTTCCATCAGGTTGTGCTAGCTCCTTCAGCCCAGGACACATCTAGTCAGCATAGCTGTGTTGGTGTCCCTCTATGGTGAAAAATTATTCAATCTTCTCCTCCTTTAATGTCACATTCCCACACTGTACAAAAGACAAAAGTTTCTAAGACTGAGACCACCTCCCGATCCAACCTGCCCCTGGGACTTGTTTTTTTGATTCACAGTGTTGGCCTGGAGGTCTTTGCATCCCAGGAGATCAGGTTTTTCCTAGGGTTTTCTTAAGTTGTCTTTGATGAACAACCGCTTTACCTTGACTTTTGTTTATTTCTGTTGCCCTACATTTGCTCTGAGGCTATATTCTGTCTTTTTCTGTGGTGGAAATTTAGAAAACTGATAATTTTCTTCTCTCTCTCTTCTGCTATCTTCCCAGCATTCTCTCTTTATTTTTCAATTAATAAGAATTTATTTTCTCCCTCCCACCAATCTCAATATAAAAAAGATAAGACCCTTGTAACAAATAGGTATAGTCAGGCAAAACGAATTCCCACAATGTCTATATCCACATTTGTATATCTCAACATACTGCATCTGTCCATTAATTCTTTGTCAGAAAATGGGTAACATAGTTTATCTTCTGGAATCGTGGTTGGCCATTGCATTGATCAGAATTCTTAAGTCTCTTAAAGTTATTTGTCTTTATAATGCTCCCTACCTTGCATAAGGTACTATTAACCCTTAGGTCTGTTAATTTTACTCTACATCAATTCATAGAAATCCCAAGGTTTCAAGAAACTTTTTGTTTATTTCTTATTGGATCGAAGAATACTCCTCACAACAACTATTTCAAATCTTCTCAAGTGCCCAACTCTATTTCTTTACTCTTTACTATGCAGATAACCTCACCTTCTTCTTTGGAGAACACTGGGGGCATCAGTATCAGTTCCTCTTCTAGTCCTTTATTTAGTCTTTTAATGTCCTCACCTGCTCTCTTTTCCTTCTCTTTTGTCTCAGAGGAAGAGAAAACTTCCTTGCTATAGCCAATCATGTCACCATTAACTTCAATTTTATTCCCTCCTGTCTCTTCCAAGATTATCTTATCATTCTCTTTCTCTCTCCTTCTCTCCCTCCCTCCCTTCATATCTCTCTCCTCTGTCTATATCTTTCTCTGACTCTTTCTCTTTCTCTTTCTCTCTCTCTGCATTCTATCACTACCTTTGCCTCTGAATCTCTCTGTCTCTGTCATTGTCTCTCTGTTTCTCTCTCTCTCTCTCTCTCTCTCTCTCTCTCTCTCTCTCTCTCTCTCTCTCTCTCTCTCTCTCTCTCTTTTCTTTCTATCTCTCTTCTCTAGCTCAATCTAAAAATATGCTAGCCTAAAAAGAATTTTTCATGACCCTGAAACTCCATCAAGCTACCATTATAGCTCTAGCATAGTCTATACTTCCTACCTTTATTTCTTCAACATCCATTCAGTTGATCAATAAGCATTTATCAAAGCATCAATCAATCCATCATCTATGGGCCAGGTGCTATGTTGGGAACACAAATACAAAGAATGAAACAATCCCTACCATCAAGAAGTTTTGTGCCAGGCACCATACTAAATAAATACTAGAGTTACAAAAAAAAATACTAAATACTAAATACTAAAAATATATAGAGATACAAAAAAAAAAAAAAAACTCTACCCTCAAGAAGCTTACATTCTAGTAGAAGAGACAACAGTATATAACTAGGTACATAAAACATGCATACAGGAAAGAAACAGCCCAGGGAAGGCACCTTAGGGAGCAGGGAAAGCTCCCCTATTCTAAAGATTCTAAAAGGCAAAGTGAAAAGAGAATATTTTAGGCAGGGATACAGTAGTTTGGAAATAGGAATTAGGATATCATGGATGATAAACAGCAAGTAAATCAGTGTGATTGGATTGTACATAGAAGTGAGTAATATGAAAGAGTACTAGAAAGAAGGAGCCAGCATGTGATGAACTTTAAATGTCCAACAAAGGGGTCTATATTCCATCCTAGAGGTAATAGGGAGTCATTGGTGCTACATGGTGACATACTTCATTTTATTTCAATTCAACTAACATCTCCAACACTCTATTGAAATAGTTCTTTCTTATGGGCTCCTCATCATCAGATCTTTTTTTCTGTCCTTATCTTCTTTGACCAACATTTGATACTAAATCCACCAACCCCTCTTTGTTGATTTCCTATCTGCCATTGGCTTTTGTGATACTATTCATGATTCTTTGCCTGCCTCTCTGACAGTTCCTTTTCTATCTCTCATCCTCTTCCTAACTTTTGAACATTTCACCAAGGTCCTGTTATAAGCTTTCTTCTCTTTACAATCCCTTTTCACTATCTCATAAAGAATCTTCTATGATCATTGCTTTTATGTAAATGAATCCCAAATCTCTAAAAGTTCTTGCTATAGTTTTCTTAAAGTTGAACAATCCTTGCATTCCTAGTATAATTCTAACCTGATTAATTTTGAATAATTGTTTGACTATATTGGTATAGCTCTTTATTAACATCTAAGATTTCTACAATATTTTTTCATTAATGATATCGTTCTCTTTATTTTATTTTTTTTTATTTGGAATATCAACATTATATTTGGGCTCATAGAAGTAGTTAGTAAAACTTCATCTTTTTCTATTTTTGGAAACTATTTATCTAGCACAGGAATTAATTGCAATTTAAGTTTTTGAGAGAATTCACATAGATCATCAGAGTTAGATCAGGGTTCTTTTGGATTGTTTTTGGAAGGTTCATTTGTGTCTTGCTCAATTTTTCCTTCTGAGTTTAAAATTTTTAGATTCTCTGGTCTTGCTTATTGATCTGATCATTGTGTATTCATCCATTAATTCATATCATTTAAGTTTCCAGCTTTGTGGGCATATATAATTAGAGATGGTAATTCCAATCATTTTAGTTTCTCCCCATTCATTCTTAAATATCTTTTATTATTTTAAAATTGAATCATCTCTTTTTTAAAAAAAATCAAATGAGCCAAAAGTTTAGTTCTGTTTATTGTTCATTTGAAAAAAACTCATTTTGTTTATCAGCGTAATGGCTTTGTGGGGGTTTCCCAAAAATTTCTACTTTTATGCCTGTTTGGTAACAAATAGATCTCTTGATTTTGTAGGCATATGTAAAATATAGATGCTCAAATCATTAATCTTTTCTTTATTCTGTTAAAATAAGAGTTCAGAGGCATAAATTTTATTTTACGGAATTGCTTTTAGCAACACACCATGGATTTCAATATGTTGTCTCATAATAATTTTCTTGGAAATAATTTATTTTTTTCTGTCATTTATTCAGCCTATTCATTCTCTGAACTTTTCATTCTTAGGATAAAATTATTTTTAATCCATTTATGTACTTTATTCATATATTCCTGATTGATTTTTATTCATCATAGTATAACAAAGATTAATTTACTTTTTCTGCTTTTAGTCATGAGCTCCGTATGCCCTAGTATGTGGTAATATTTTTTTTTTGCAAAGTAATGTTTAAATACTCAAATAGATTCTATTTTACCTATCTGAAAACAATAAATTCCCAAGCAGTTTCATAGATAGATAGATAATCAAACAAGTAAATAAATGTTCAAGTAGTTCTGGGATCTCATTTGATGAAATGCTCTCTCCAAAAATGCAGACTGCAATCCTATACATGCCTGACCAGCTTATGTAATCAAAATCCATGCCTTCCTACGAGCTCTTCTTAGAGCTTTTTTTTCACCCAGTGTGCCAGTTCTTCTTGGTATCAGAAGAATATCAGTGGAGCATTCTGACTTGTCATCCCTCATCATCATCTCATTACCGGCATTTTCTGTACCTATCATCTATCTTCTTGATGATGTGTTACCTCTGTTCTTTGAAGTTCCTCATTGATTATATGTTACAGATTATGAATACCTACCATATATCTCTCTATTGACTTCTGTGTCATATTTATTTTCAATTCTTCAAAGACTGTTGTGTTCCATGTCTCACAGCATATACCACAGTAGAAAAATAATGGTATTAAAAAATTAGTGTACACATGCTCTCACAAGGCTTTTCTCCACCATTTCTTCCTTTATTCCCATTCTCACCAAAAGCAGACTTTCTATATAGATTCTTTATCCTATCTGCTTTTTTTCTCCTCCAGCTGACTAATTCCTTCTATCATCTCACAACTCTCTTTCATCTTTAGTCTTTCTCTCTCTGCTTCCTTCCCTGCGGCTCCCAAACTTGTACAAGTCTCCCCCATTTTAAACAACCTACAATATATCCCACCAGACTTACTATCATTCTACGTTTCTTTCTTAGCCAAATCCTTAGAAAAGCCCTGTATACTCAATGTCCCCAATTGTTCTTATTCCAATCTCCCTTTAACACAGTGCAATACAGCTTCCTGCCTCATCACTCAAGTGAAACTCCTGTCTCTAAAGTTACCACTGAGTTCTTAATTGCCAAAGCTAAAGATCTCTTTTCATTCATCATTTTTTCTTGACCTTTATGCAACATTTTATTCTAATAACCACCCTCTTCTTATGGAACAGTCTTTGATTTTCTGGCTTTTCATGACATTGCTCTCTACTGGTTCTCATACTAGAGCATAAGGAATTCATGACTAAAAACAGGGGAAAAAAATGAATCTTTGTCTTTATATTCCCAAATCTTAGCAAAGTGTCAGATACACAACAGCTCTTTTGCTGGATCTTCATCGATGCTATGCCTTCTTACTCAAGGCTTTTTCCTATCTTATCTTTTCTCTTTATTTGACCCTATATGCTCCTATGGGTTTAATTATTATCTCTTTGCATAAGACTCCAAGATCATTTATCCAGCATATATCCAAAGATATAGATCCATTCTTTCCTGAATTTCAATCTGATATCATCAGCTTCCTGTGGGTCATATCAAACTGGATCCCCTATAGATAAATCAAATTCAAAATTTCTAAAAATAGAACTTATCTTCTCTCCCCTCAAAATATCACCTTTCTCCTAAACTTTTCTATTATTGTTGAGGACATGATAATCCTCCCTGTCACCCAGGTTCAAAATCTTGCTGTAATCTTCAAATTCTCACTCTCACTCAGCTCACATATCCAATCAATGTTATTCTATCTCTATAACATCTCTCAAAAATGTTAACTCCCTACTAGTCACACAGCTACTTCACTAGTTCAGTCTCTTACCACCTATTTCATGAATAATTGCAATATTTCCTATATAGCCTCTCCTTAGTTCAATCTATCTTCCACATTTTAGCCAAACTGGTTTCCTTGAAGCAAAATTCTCATCATTTTACTCCTATATTCAATAAAATCCAGGGACTCATTATTACCTCTGGGATCAAATACATGTTGGAAATTTAAAAGTCTTAACAATATGGCCCCTTCCAACCTATACAGTTTTCTTGAATGTTATTCTTTTCCGTACACTCTGCAAACGCACCATATTGGCTTACTTACTGTTCCTAACACATAACACTCCTTATCTCATTGCTATACCTTTTCACTAGTAGAAGTCCCTCGTGTCCTGAATCCACCATTTCTTGCTTCCATTAAATCTCTGATTTCCTTCAATAATTAAATCAATAAGAATCTTTTAAAGGAAGATTTTTCTGATTCCCCAAGCTGCTAGTATACTTTCCCCAAAATTCTTTTGTCTTTATTTTGCATTTATCATACATATACTTGTACATATAGTCTACCAATTAGAATAAACCCATGAAAGAAAAATATTGTTCTATTTTTATTTTTGTATTCCCAATTCTCGGCAAAGTGTGTATCAGACAGTTAATAAACCCTGCAATTATTGTCTTACTATATTTTGGTTTATATTCTTAGCTAATATGCCATTGCATATAAATGTGTTTAGACTGATATTGCTTTATTATCTTTGATGCCTTTAAGCACAATGTTTGTCTCTCTTAACAATGTCTATTTTCACTATTTTCACTTGTCTAAAGTCATGATGATCATTCCTGCTTTTTTTGGATTTAGTTAATATATAACCAATTCTACTTTAACCCTTCATTGTAACTCTGTATGAATATTTATATTTTAAGTGTGCTTCTTACATTAGCAAATTGTCGAATTTGCTTTCTAATCCATTCTGTCACACTTCCATTTTGTGGATGAGTTCATCCCATTAATATTCAGAATTATGATTGCTTATTTTTCCCTCCACCATCTCTTGTTATAATATTTCTTTTTCCATTTAAAGTAATAGATCATCACTTGATATGTTATTTGTATTACTTGAAACAATCAGGCCCCAGATTTCTTTCTCTTTCCCTTTTCTTTCTAGCTCATATCCAAATCACTGGATCTTTTTCTTCCCCACCACTTCCCATCATCACATCTTTACAATCAGTCCTTATAACCAGACGCTATCATACCTGCTTGCTGCTCGCAGAGCCGAGCACAGTTTTCTCTTTACTTCATCCCGACTCCAGTTCTATAATATCATCTGTATTTTTTTAACCTTCCCTTTCCTACCCCCCCCCAAAAAGATACATAAGAGCCTCTCTCATTCTCCTCACTTCTCTGTTTGAATGACTTTCACCTGTAGAGCCTCAATTTCAAGAAACACTCCAAGGGAATTGACTTTTATGATTTGCTGAAATATATTATTCAGGCTTTTTATTTCATCATATTTTTTTCTGGGAGACCAATGATTCTTATTGAGTCCTGTCTTCCAGCGAATTGTATTTTATTATAGCAACGTTCTGTGCTCTTCCAATTTTGCCTCCTTTTGACTTTGCTTTAATAAATTTTGTTGAATAATTGCATTTTAAAATTTTCATCTGACAATCCCATTTCTTGTTTCAGAGTATTCACTGCTCTGAGATTTTCTAGCTTCTGTTCTAAACCATTGAATCTCCTTTCCTACAAGCCCTAATTTCATCCTTTATTTTTTCCTTTATTTCTTTTATTGACTTTTCAATTATATTCAGTGTTCTTTGGATTGTTCCATCCTTTTCTCTAGGTTTGTAGTTGTAGTTTTTAAAGAATTTGCTTTTGGAGAATTTTCTCAGCCTATTTTTGACCTTCCTCTCATTCCTGCCTCTGAGAGAGAGTGCAATATAGTGGATAGGAAGCTGGCCTTGGAGTCAAATAGACCTCGGTTTGAGTCTTGTTTCTAAAACATAGTAACTTTGTGACCCTGATCCCTTAATGTCTTGGTGCTCCCAGGACAAGAGCTTCTCTAAGAAATCCCAGAAAAAGTGCTGATCTGCATCAATAGGAGTTCTAATACCAGTGAAATCACAGTTCTACTAAGGAAAATGCATTTATTTTATTAGGAGATTTCTTTGCTTGCTGATTTTCTCCATTTTCTTGATTTTTTTTTTTTTTTTTGGTTTTGTTGAGGCAATTGGGGTTAAGTGACTTGTCCAGGGTCATATAGCTAGGAAGTCTTAAGTATCTGAGACCAGATTTGAATTCAGGTCCTCCTGACTTCAGGGCTGGTACTCGGAAAGAAATTCCTTCAACCAATGCCAATCAAATAGAGTCCTGACATCAGGAAGACCTGAGTTAAAATCCAGCCTAGCCTCAAACTTACTAGCTGAATGACCTTGGGTAATTCATTTAAACTCTATTTTAAAGGTTAAGCTGTTTGCCTCAGTTTCCTCAATTATAAAATGGAGCTAATAATAGACCCTATTGCATAGAATTGCTAATAAGGATCAAATGAGATAATATCTGTAAAGTACTTATCACAAACTCTAGCATCTAGACAATATCTAGTGCTATACAAATATTTCTTTCCTTCCATTCTCTTAATAAATATTCATTGAACTTAACCTCACTGGGCCCTGATGTCCTCATCTGTAAAATGGGGGTAATAATATTTGTAGTCTCTTGCACAATGGGGTTTTGAGGCTCAAATGAAATAATCCATGAAAATTATGAAACATTATGTAAACTGATTTTTATTATCATAGCAATGACAAGTTGGAGGTTTTGTTTTTTGTTTTGTTTTGTTTTGTTTTTTAATTTATAACACTTTGTTAATGATCCTGATGAAGTCTGTCTCTTGCCTTTGTTCTAATCCAGTTTGTTCTGTAATGGAATTCAGATGCAATATAGTTCTGATTTTGCCCTTTATTCTATACTGGATTCATTAGCCAAATGACCTTCACATTCTCCATCTCAGTCATGGTATAGAAAGTAATGCTGAGGGTCTGGCATTTGGTGACTAGATTTAGTCTTTGATGAATTAGATTTATATTCAGTCTCTTAATTCAAATTTGATTTGGGCATTGCTATTGTAAGTCAAGTTAATATTGAATGAAACTGTTCAATTTTTAAAGCATTGTACCAACCTGATTCAGGAAAAATGAACTCTAACCTAAATCGCTTTGATTTGCCTCTCCTCCCAGCAATCAGGACTCCAGGAGCCAATTTATGACTTTGAACTTGAAGGTCTGCCGCTTTCATTAGGTTTATAAATCCCACTCTCACATTTTCCCTTAGAACTGTGTGTGACCATCCAGCTCTGTTCCCTTCTAGCACAGAATATATCACATAGTTGTCTAGTTGTAAATCCATTCCTTGGAGAGTTATCAGATGGCAGTAATTTATCAAGGTTGGCCAGGAGATCAATGTTTCAAATAATCTCCTGTATGAAAAAAAGAAACTTGTTTGATAATTTCTCAGTTTGGGGGACATGTGAGATTTACATTATAAAAATGGTTTTGAAAGGGGGTCATAAAAAAATTTCTTCAGGAGAGAGACCAAAAAAAAAAAAAAAATCCTCTCTCAATCCCCTAAGGATAATTATACCCAGGGTCATTCAGGAGATGGCAAAGGATAGAACAAAACATTCATTACTTTTGCCCTAGCTCCAGGTACTATCAGTATCTCCCAAACATATGTCTTTTCTTCAGTTCATTAAGCTCAAAGACCAGAAAGTTGATTCCGAAAAGTTTCTGTGTCTAAGGACAATGGAATTGGGAGGAGTGAAAGGGCACCAAGGATACATGGAACACACTCAAGTTAAGGCAGTGACCTACTGTACAAACTTCAGTAGGACAATCTGGTTATATAATAGGATTAGTGAAGACTATATAAGGATAAGACAGAGTTATGCATTAGATAAGCTTTCTTCAGAATATTTTTTTTTCTTTACTAAAGACAAAGGATTTTTTTAAAAAAAGTCCAGGACACAGACTTTACTACTAAGAATAACCTTATTTTTAGTTCCAGAAACCTCATAGAGCAAAAGACGGCTTTTTTTTCCTATCACATTATTCTATTCTCATCCCTCCTTTGCTCCTCTTACATTAGCAACCTTATATCTTCTGAACAGTGTCAAAATCTCTTCCAAGATCATTAAGAAGCTATGTCCCCAATACCAAAGCAATATAGATTATAGCTGTTACCCAGACCCAGAGAAGACAGGAAAGGGACAGAATGAAAGGGTTCAAGTATTTAAAACAATATTGAACATAAGAAGGATTAAACTTGTTCTCCTTGGCCCCAGAGGATAGAATTAGGAAGAATGGGTGGAAATCACAAATAGGCAATTATAGTTTTGTTGGTAGGAAAATGTTCTTAACAATTAAAACCACCCCAGAGTGAAATGGTCTGGAAGATCATTCTTCAGATATTCAGTAGGAATAATTCTCATCCAACTATAGATTGGATTTACAACTTGGAAATCCTATGGTTCTGTGATTTAGAAACTCTACTTCATAGTGGACAGTAAGATCTGAAGTAAATGAATATTTTAAAAAATGAATATGGAAAGATTATGTTAATTGACCTCCAATTTACATCATGAATAAGAAAGCTCAGATAAAGTTTATACCATTCACAGAAGACTACCTGCAATCCAAAAGTTCATAGTTTTTGTTAGAACTATTGACCCTTCAAATGAAATCTTAATGAAGATCTCTGTGTTTTAACTCAGTGTAAAAATATGGTGGTAATGAGGTCAAGATCCAGAGTTCCAAGAGTCAGTTAAATTCACACAGAGGAAAAACTCTGTTTTGTGATCATGAAATATGCCCTAAACCCTGGCCAACCAGCTGGAAAGCCTTTATTCCTGGCTGCAAGGTAGGGCAAGCCAAGAAGTAGAGTACCTCAACATAATTCTATACCACTAAGGAATAACTACTCATATCTTTCCTCCAAGTAGATGATGAATGGATAATATTATCTCTCTTTGTACAGGAAAGAAAGATCAAGAGTAAAAATTAGTCCCCATTTACATCACCTTTACCATTAGATCCCTTCCATTAAAATCTTTAAAAGTGTTTACATATAAGATTTAAGAGAAGTGAGTTTAAGGATTTTGAAATGACAGACCTGTGGTGCCCTACTCATAGACCCAACTAAAATGGTATGAATTTCAAGGTCAAATGCTCAAACACCATTTCAATAAGTATTTGTCACTTTATAATACAAAAAGGAGACAATATCTACCCTTAAAAATTTAAATTCTAATGGGGGAAGTAACATACATGTATATATGAGTGCATGATATGTTGTGTGGATATTATACATGCACAATTGGGAACTGGTAAATGAAGGACTAGTACTAAAAGCATATTCATATTTGCCATTTCTGTTGGGTTATACAGAGCTTGCACAACATAACCTCCCTGGTTCTCTCCAATATTTGGAGACTTGGTGGGCCTACTTCCATTCTTGAGTGACTAGGAAATTGGTTCTGTAATAAGGAGTTTTCTTTTTTCTTTTCTTTTTTCCATGGTTGGACATTTTTAAATTTTATTTTTAACACACATTGCTTTATGAATCATTTTAAAAGAGAAAAATCAGAGCAAAAGGAAAAAACCATGGGAAAGATTAAAAAAAAAATCAGGAAAAAAGAAGTGAATAAAGCATGTGTTGATTTACATTCAGTCTCCTTAGTTCTTTTTCTGGATGCTGCTGGCATTTTTTATTTGAAGTCTATTGGAATTGCTTTGAATCACTGAAATACTGAGAAGAACCGTCTTTCACAGCTAATCATCACACATTCTTCCTGTTATATGCAATGTACTCCTGGTTCTGCTTGTTTCACTCAGCATCAGTTCATGCAAATCTTTCCAGGCCTTTAAAAAATCAGCTTGTTCATCATTTTTATAGAAAAATAATAATCCATTACCTTCATATACCACAACTTGTTCAGCCATTCCCCAATTGATGAGCATCTACTCATTTTCCAATTCTTTGCTACCACAAAATTAGATTTCCTTGGGATACAGACCTAGTAATGACATTGCTGGGTCTAAGAGTATGCATAGTTTTATAGCCTTTTGGGCATATTTCCAGATTGCTCTCTAGAATGGTTGAATCATTTCACAACTCCACCAACAATGCATTACTCTCCCAGTTTTCCCAAATCCCTCCAACATTTATCATTATCTTTTCCTGTCATCTTAGCCAATCTAAGAGATGTAAGGTAATACCTCAGGGTTGTTTTAATTTGTATTTCTCTAATCAATAGTGATTTAGAGTATTTTTTCATGTATCTATAGATGGCTTTAATTTCATAATTTGAAAATTGTCAGTTCATATCTTTTGACCACTTGTCAACTTGTATTCTTATAAATTTGACACAGTTCTTGATACATTTTAGAAATGAGATCTTTATCAGAAATACTGGCTATAAAGATTTTTTTCCAGCTTTGTACTTCCCTTTTAATTTTATTTCTTTGGTTTTCTTTGTGCAAATTTTAAAAAATTTAACATAATGAAAATTGTCCATTTTACCTTTCATAATGTTCTCTAGTTCTTCTTTGGTCATAAATTCCCTCTTTCTCCAAAGATATGATAGGTAAATTATCCCTTGCTCTCTTAATTTGTTTACAGAATCATCCTTTATGACCAAATTATGTATTCATTTTGACCTTGTAATAAGGAGTTTTCTGATTAGCTTAAAAGAAAGGCCTAATGACTTAGGAAGGACAGACTTAAAAATAAGTTTAAATTATAAAGGATCAATAGGTCCCTCTCTAACCCTTTGGTATCTTTCTGGCAATTGGTGATGCAAGAACTACTATAAGACGTTGAATAAGAGCAGCTGATATCCCACCTGGCTGCCATGTGATTGTGAGCATGTAGCACCCTTCTCTGTTTCTATTAGGTCTATTTTTTCCTGATTTTAAGTAAATAAACATTTGGAGAGAGAAGTATCCAGAGCAGGAAAGCCATGAGGTTTAATGGGCAACTAGTGTAAGTAGCAAAAGCAAAGAAGTCTGGGTAAAAAGCCAATATGGCAGCCAAGAGATTTTCTTGGTCTAGACCAGCAGGGAATATATCCATCGGGTGAGATTTCTCTGTAAGAGATGCCTCAGGTGAGCATGAGGAAGGATTCACCTGCCTCACTCTGAAAAAATTTTGGCAGGAGAGAGAAAATAACTCCTCAGGCCAAGAGTCACATAATGTCTGTCAGCTCCATGTACTCTCTCTGGGTGTGCTTTGTGACCTTTGTATTTTAAGACTGAGCCCATTTCCTAGTACCTTAAATGTGTATGGGGAAAATTAACTTCTCAGTTTGAGATTGTTTTGTAACTACTCTTCCTGCTATATTTTCTCAGTAAATAGCATTTTTATAAGCTAATTGATGTCAACTGGTTGATACATATAGGCAACTGCACTGCCAATGGGGTTTGTAGGTAAAAGTGACACAAATTCTAACCCCTCTATGTTATCCCTAGAATCCTGGGAGAAATAGTAATAATTGACCTTTGGAAAACCTAACCTGACAGTCCAGGGAGAGGTAACCAAGTGAGCCCAGAGCAGGGTGCTACCTATGTAAGGAGAATTGCATATGCAGAAGGGGCAGCTAGGTTGCAAAGCAGACAGAGTACCAGGCCCAGAATCAAATACAGCCTCAGGCACTTACTAGCTAAGTGACTCTGGACAAGTCACTTCCCCTAACTGCCTCAGTTTCCTCAAATGTAAAATGAGGATCATAATAGTGCTTGTCTTTCAGGGCTGTTATAAGAATCAAATGAGGTAGTATTTGTAAATACTGGCACATAGTCGGCATTTTATAATTTAAAAAAACTTATTAATCACCTACTGTGCGATGATGAGCCAGCTGATTGGCACTGAATGAAATATAAAGTTGGGAGAACTCCTAGAGTTTCTAATTTAAAAGGAAGATAAGCTGCACAGAAGAAAATAGGAGGGGATCGGAACCTGTGATTCTATTGGTGTAAGAAGCATTAAAATGGGGAAATTCCCTCTATTTATGCAAATTGGCACCTCCTCTATGGATTCTAGATTTAGAGTTCTCTGGTTACATGACTTATCAAGAGGCATACAAAGGGTAGATGTCAAAAAGAGGAAGGAAATAAGTTTTTGTTAAATGTCTACTTTGGACTAAGCAACATGCTAAGAACTTTACAAATATTGTCTCATTTATTCCTCATAACATCCCTTCAAAATAGGTGCTCCTCTTGTCCCCATTTTACAATTGAGGAAACTGAGGCAGGCAGAGATAACATGATTTGTCTGAGGTCACATAGCTATTAAGTGTCTGAGACCAGATTGAAGTTTTCCTGACCTCTAGAGTCAGCCCTCTATCTACTGTACCACTTAGTTGTTTCTGGGCCAGATTTGAATTCAGATATTCCAACTCTAAATACAGGTTTTTCTCCCTATACAAGACTATTTCTCACTACACACCAATCAAATAGAATATATTAAAGAGATGCAAAACAAATTCTATTCAAGATCCAATAGAGCCGGTTAATACTGACTTGATGGTCAAGAAGCACTCCCTGGAGAAAGTGACATTTAAATTGAATTTTAAAGGATAATCAAATGAAGTTAAGATTTATTTTTCTAGGCAACAGTGTCAAGGAACATAAAAAAGGCAAATATAATCCTATTCCCAAGGAGCTTACACTCTAATGGGGGACACAACACCAACTATGAATACACAAGATATCTACAGGATAATTGGAGATAATCAACAGAGAGAAGGCACTAGCCTTAAGGGAAAGGCTTTTTGTAGAAGATAGGATTTCAGCTAAGCCATGAAACAAGCCAGGATACTTCAGGATGGGTATGAACTCAAAATGAAGAAGACAAGAAAAGAACTTCTTAGATATAGGGAATAACAGGAAGGAGCATATTCAGGGCACAGTCCAGAGATTAGGGACATAAATAATGTTAAATAAAGCTAGAGAGGAATAATGGTACCAGATTATAGTGAGTCTTGAATGCCTGGTAAAAGAATTTGAATTTTACTTTAATTGGTAATAAAGAG
The DNA here is from genome assembly GCF_048593235.1 of Sminthopsis crassicaudata. Lineage (NCBI taxonomy): Eukaryota > Metazoa > Chordata > Mammalia > Dasyuromorphia > Dasyuridae > Sminthopsis > Sminthopsis crassicaudata. The sequence goes on from NC_133620.1 coordinate 433,012,906, forward strand.
CTATGGATTTTTTAAAATTAATTTTATAATTATAACATTTTTGACAGTATATATGCATAGGTAATTTTTTTTTACAACATTATCCCTTGTACTCCCTTCTGTTCCGAATTTTTCCCCTCCTCTCCACCCCCTCCCCTAGATGGCAGGCATTCCCATATATATTAAATATCTTATAGTATATCCTAGGTACAATATATATGTGCAGAACCGAATTTTGTTGTTGTTGTTGCAAAGGAAGAATTGTATTCGGAAGGTAAAAATAATCTGGGAAGAAAAACAAAAACAAAATAATAATGCTTGCAGTTTACATTCATTTCCCAGTGTTCCTTTTCTGGATGTAGCTGATTCTGTCCATCATTGATCAATTGGAATTGGATTAACCCTTCTCTATGTTGAAGATATCCACTTCCATCAGAATACATCCTCATACAGTATTGTTGTTGAAGTGTATAATGATCTCCTGATTCTGCTCATTTCACTCAGCATCAGTTGATGTCTCTCCAAGCCTCTCTGTATTCCTTCTGTTGGTCATTTCTTACAGATATGGATATTTTTAAAAACATATAGATCAATCTGATAGTGAAACTAAGGACTAATTAGAGAAGAGAGAGAGTGGAAGTTATTGTAATAGTCCAGGTGGATAGTAATTACGGCTTGTACTTGGATAGTGGCAGTGGGAATAAAGAAGAATTAATGTATAGAGATGCTATTTAGGAAAAAATCAATAAGAATCAGAATCTGGATTTGATATAAGAAGTAAAGGAGATGGAGCAATCAGTAAACTTTTTTGCAGCCTAGAGCAGAAACCATACCCTGGATGACTAACACTTTTGCTGATGACAAAAACTCCCTCCCGGAGCTCTACTCTCTTAAAAGATGGTTGCCTCAGTTGGCCCCAATTTCTAAGCCTGGTTTCAGTCATACTTCATTCCACTTGATGCTGCCTTTTCTTTGTCAGCTGCCCCACTATCCCACATATAATTCCTCCCCAATGATTCTAGTTCTTGACAAATCAGTCCTGTCACTGCTCATGGAAATGAATTCATCTGTTCTCCAATGGCACCACTCCACCAATATTGTAACTTTTCAAACCAAAATGTCCCTCCCTATCCCCTCAATGTTGTTTATCCTTGTTGCCTCCCTCATTACAATATAACCTCCTTGAGGAAAGGAATCATCTCAATTTTTTATTCATTTTATACCCCTGAAATTAAGCACAGTGCTTGGTACAAAATAAGCTTTTCATATTTTTTTTCATAAATAGTTTTTTCATTCATTTTTCAACCAAAGATAATGCCCAGTTTCCAACATGAGACCTTGAGATGAATGAGGGTATTAGAGATAGAAATTATGAAGTTAGAGGCTTTGGTGGAAATAGAATAAGCTAACTTTGGGACATTTTACATTTGAGTTTCTAATGCGACATCTAGATGGACAGATATCTATATCGATATACATATATATATATATGTAATCTCATTCTCTTGGTCATCTGCTTATCAGTTCTGGCTTGTCAACAAGCTTCCTAAAATGTGGCACCTGTAACTGAATGTGAAACTCTAGAATAATTCTCATAGCTTGCCACTTTTGGGGTTCCTTACCTGTGGTCAGTGATGTTTAAAAAAAGGTTTTGATAATTACATTTCAATTAAATGGTTTCTTTTCTACTCCTTTTAATAAACAACTTGAAAATCATGCTTTGGAGAGAGATTCATATATTTTACCAGACTGCCAAAGGGGCCCACTCTCCAAATGAGCTTGCATTTATTTAGTATATATTACATATTATTTCTATATTCATGTTAACTCCCTTGATAGAATGCAAACTCCTTAAGAACATGGGCTGTTTCGTTCCTGTTTTTGTGTCACCATCATCCTATCACAGTGTATGGCACATGTTGTTCAGCCGTTTCATAACCCCATTTGGGATTTTCATGGCGAAAATATCAGAATGGTTTGTCATTTCCTTCTCCAGCTCATATTACAGAGAAGGAAACTGAGGCAAACAGGGAGAAGTGACTTCCCCAGAGTCACACAGCTATAAAGTGCATAAGGCTAGATTTGAAGTTAGGAAAATAAGTTTTCCTGACTTCAGACCAGGCACAGTGTCTATTGCATCATCCCTTGTATGGCACTTAATAAATACTTAATAGATGTTTGGTAATTGATAGGATATTGGGCAGATTGTTCTCTAGAATAAACTTCTTTATTCTGGAAACTATACTTCTATTAATGTAACATAAGACTGCATTCACTGGCCAGGTGGTAGCACGTACCTATAATGGTGGATACTGGGTCAGATTGTGGAATTTTTGAACATGGGAGTTTTAAAAAGTTGCAGTGAGCTAAGCAAACTGGGTGCCCACACTAAGGCTACCATCCACATGGAGAGTCCCCAGGAGCCTAGAAATGGATGAACTAGCCCAGGTCAGAAATGGAGAAGGTCAGGGCTCCCATGTCAGCCATTAGAAGGATCAGGTCTAGGAAGAGCCTGTATACTTCCAGCCTGGGTGAGATAGGAAGATCCAATCTTTTTTAAAAAATGCATTTGCTATCTTAGCTCCAATGTCACAGTCTTGGCTTAATGAGCCTATAATCCATTAAAATCCCCAGATCTTTTCACAGGAATTGATATCTAAACACATATCCTTCATTTTCTATTTGTCCATGCGTTTTTGGAACCCCAATGTAGAACTTAAAATTTATCCATTTATGAAATTTATTAAATATATCCCATTGTTCAGTCTTGTCAAGGCTGTCATGAATCCTAATTCTGTTACCCAACACATTGACTCTCTTACCTTGCAGACTTCATGATAGGACAGGCCAAGGTCAAGATTGAGTCCTGTGTTTCAGCAGGTCTGTCCCTAAAATTGTGGTTAGCATAGGCAGGGATCACAGAAGCTGAGTCACAAGCCACAATTATACAAGATGAAGGGGTTTGGGAGGCTTCACCAATGAGGCTCTGGGCAGACTCCCACTAAGCCCACAAACAATTCTAAGTCCCCAAGTGGTCTCCTGTTTGCCCAAATATATGGAATTAATCATAAAATATCGCACTGAAAGATCCTTGCCTTTGACTTTTAGGAAGTTGGAGCTTCTCTAACACAGAGATGTCAAACACAGTCCGCAGGACATAGCATCACCATCCATAATATTGCCCAGTGCTGCCCAAGCCAGATTAAGGCAGAATTAGGAAATATCAAACAAAATAAATACAATAAAATAAAACACTGATAATATTAATATGTGATTTTCTAAGTCCACACACACTTCACAGAGATCCTTAGTTCCCCCAGTTTCTGAGTTTGATTCCATTGGTCTAATAAACATTTGTCCTTTTTGGAATCTTAGAATAATGTAATTATAGGATGCTGAAGCTCGAAGGGACCTTATCTTCCTACAGTAATTCCTTTCACATTACAACTTACCCCAGTGCTGTTTCTATATATAACATTGACATAAGAAATTAAATGGAAACTTTGGAAGATTTTTGCAGAAATTACAGATGACTTGTGAAGGCCATCAGATGATGCAGAATCTGTGACCAAATATTTAACCCAATTTTTACAATAAGATATGGTAAACATCCCATGAAAGAAAAAGAAAAAGTTCAGATATCTTTTCTACTTTGAAGAGAGGACCAAAAAATGTTTACATAGATTTTCCAGATTATGTTTCATATTCTAATCCCTGAAATATAGAAGGGATAATTGTAGTTCAAGACTCTCATTTTATAGATAAGAATATAAATACAAGGTACCATGGCTAGGTAGTGACAAAGCTGAGCTTCAAATCCATATCTCTTAGTTCACCAGCCATTATTTTTTCCACTGGTTCTCAAATCTTTTCCTTGAATCCTGAACATTATATATTTTTTCATTTTAGAATAGATTTATTGATACTCTTTTGTTTTTTATGTCACAGTTGATACCTATTTTCTTCTCCCCACACCCAAATTAAACTTTCTTTTGTGACAAAGAAAAAGAATGAAGCTACAACTTCCCAGTACCAGGACTGGGCTGGGTAGTATACAACATTCTACCCTACTTCTCAGCCATGAAGTATGTTTCATTATCTCTTCTCTAAAATTATCATCACTGGGAATCCTTAACTTTATTTTTTAATTTAAGATATTTAAATTTTTATTAATATCTTTTTTACATAATCTTCATTTCTGAATGTGTCTCTCACCATCCTTTAAAACCAACCCTTATAACAAAAAGTTAAGAAGAATTATGAAAAAATTTAGAATTCAAAAGAATAATTCAATAAGACCAGCCAACATATTATCTGTGTTTGATTGTATATGCAACAATCTACCTGTATAGCCCTCTACCACTGCAAAGAGGGCAGGGAGTGCATTTTCTCAACTCACCTCCAGGACCATGCTTAATCATTATAATTACACACCAGGAAACCCTTCACTTTAAACAAAGATAATCATTTCAGTGAAATTAAAAAAAAATAATTTTCAAAGTCTACTAAAGGTACAAAACATAAGGCTGTTTTTTTTTAATTTATATGTTCAAATCACTTTAATGCAAAACTAACAATGCTGCAAAATAAATCATATAGTGAGAAGCATATAATGGAAACAATATTGGAGGAGGCAGCTTAAGTAAGATGCTTCACAATTTTCACTTCCTTGTTGCTAACACAGGCCAAGATTGGGGGATGTTGCTTTGTTTCATTCCATTTTCATTTTAAAATTTTGAGACTTTTTTTCAAATTAGGCTGGCTTTTGGATGGGATTTATTTGTTATGTTTTATGTTATATGTTTTGGTTTATGTTATAAGTTTTTGGAGCTATGAAAGCCTACAGGCTTATGGGTGCTGCTAAGGATATACTGATATACAGGGTGGGAATGGATGTAAAACTCATGATTTCTATAACAGTGACCTATATCCATAAAGGTGCCCCATCTGTGAGTTCACTTGGCCTGAGTTCATACCAAAAAAGAGTCTGACCCCAATGCAAAGGAATCAGACACTTCTTATACTTTATGATTCATGTCTCTTCTACCTGGAACATCCTAAACAAATTTTAAATATTCAATTTTATTTAATAAACATTTATTAAGCACTTAATATATGCCAGGCACTGTGCTAACAACAAGAACAAAAAAAAAATCAGGGAGCTTATCTTCAAGGAACTTACAATTAATTTAGTGGGGAAGACAACATGAAAGTAAATATGTAACAGAATAGAGTAAACAGCAAATAATTAACAGAGGGAAAGCACTAGAATTAAGAGGAGATAGGAAAAGGCTTTATGTAGAAAATGGGATTTTAATTGGGATTTAAAGAAGCCAGGGAAATCAGCAGTCAGAGAACAGAGGAGAGAGCACTCCAAGTAAAGAGGACAACCTGAGAAAATGCCCAGAATCAAGAGATGGAGCAACTTGTTCATGAAACAGCCAGGAAGTCAATGTCACTACATGAAGAGGAGTAAGGGATAAAAAGACTGGAAAAATAATTGAAAGGGATTTTAAATGCTAAACAGAAGATTTTGGTTTTGTTCTTGTAGGCAATAGGGAGTTACTAAAGTTTACTGAGTAGAAAGGGTAACATAGTCGGACCTGCATTTTAGGAAAAACACTTGAGTAACTGAATGGAGAGTAGGTTGGAACAAGGAGAGACCTTAGACAGGCAGATTTACCCATAGATTATTAGAGTAATTCAAGCCTGAGATGAAAACAATCTGCCCCTAAAGACTAGGCTGGGCAATGTATGCAACATTTTATTGTAGACGTTTTCTTAACTCCCTATGATGAAGAATGTTTCATAATCTCTTCTCTGGAACCATCACTGGGAATCCAAAAATTTCTAGTTCTTGGTCACCACAAAGAGCTACTATAAATATTTTAGAGTATATAGGTTCTTTTCTTTTTCCCCTAATCATCTTAGGATACAGACCTACTACTAGGTCTGTGTAATATTGCTGGATCAATGGGTATAGGCAGCTTAATAACTCCTTGGGATAATTCCAGATCGCTCTCCAAAATTCCTCTAACTATAAATTGGTATCCCAATTTTTTCACCATTTGTTGCTTTCCCTTTCAATCATTTTAACCAATCTGGTAGATGTAAAATGATATCTCAAGTTTGTTTTAATTTCCATTTCTCTGATCAATAATGATTTAGATCATTTTTTCCACACAACTATAAATTGTTCATTTACATTTCTCTGATCAATAATGATTCAGATCATTTTTCATGCGACTATAAATTGTTTAGATTTCTTCATCTGAATGCTGCCTGTTCATATTCTTTGATCAATTATCAATTAGGGAATGTTGCATATTCTTATAGATTTTTTACAAAGTTATTTATATATTTGATATATGAGACTTTTATCTGTGAATCTGTTTTCCAATTGTCTGCTTTTCTTATGATCTTGGCTACATTTGTTTTATTTATATAAAATATTTTTTAATTTAATGTAATCAAAATTATATATTTTATACCTTGCTCTACTTTCTATCTCAAGTTTATTCACAAATTGTTAACATCCATATGTCTGATAAGTAATATGTTCCATGTTTTTCACATTTTCTTATGATATCTCTAGTCTGGGTTACATATCTATTTTGACCTTATCTTGGTAAATGATGTAGATACTAGTCTATGCCCAATTTCTGCCATATTGTTTTTCAAGTTTTCCAATAATTTTTATAAAATAATGAATTCTTGTCCCCAAATCTTAAGTCTTTATGCTTGTCAAATGCAAGGTTACTATATTTATTTGCTGCTGCAATTGTATATCTACTCTCTTCCATTTATTGATCTAATTTTCTATTTTTTAGCCAAACCAGATAGTTTTGAAAATTACAGTCGTGTTATATAGTTTAAGATCTGGTACCCTTGAACCTCCTTTCTTTCCAATTTTTTTAAAATTTCTTTGAAATTCTTGACTTTTTGTTCTTCCAAAAATTGTATTATTATTTTTTCTAATTCAGTAAAATATTTTTAGTAATTTAATTGGAATGGCATGGTGTTTTTAAAAATTCTTCAGTAAGACCAATCATTACATAATCTGTTTCTGACTATAATGTGTAATAGACTACTTCTGTAATCTTCTATCTCTGAAAAGAGTTATATTTGGGAGAAGTTATAAAAGTGAAATTAGCAAACCTTGGATATAGGGGTTAGGCATAGTGAAGAGTCCATGATAACAGATATGCTGGTGCCTGAGGTCTGGGAGGATGCTGTTGCCCTCCACAAAAATAGGGAAAGTAGGAGTGAGGAAGGTTTTAGGGAAAAAGATAATGAGTTTGTGGACATCTTGAATGTGTCTACTAGACACTCTGGGTTTAAAATTTTTGAAAGGCATTTTGGAGAAGTGACATTGAAGTTCAGCAGAGATACTGGAGCAAAATAGATCTGAGAATCATCAGTATGGAAATGATAATTAAATTCATGGCAGCTGATGAGCTCATCAAATAAAGTAGTATAGAATGAACATTTGGAGTAGATAAGGCTCTAGATTTGAATATCTCATGATTCTTTGTAGTTCTGCTTTGATTCTGCTTTGCTCAATGAGCATAGAGCCTTCTTTGATATGGGTATGTATCCTGGGCACTGTGCCAGTGTCTCCTGTGTCTCACAATTGATCCAAAGTTCTTCACAGAGACCCTGAGAGTGTTCTTGTATCACTTCTGACCTCTATGTGAGTGGCTGCCTTGTATGAATTCTCTGTAAAATAGTCTTTTAGGCTAGTGTACATTTGACATTTGAACAGAGTGGTCAGACCATTGGAGCTCTGTTCTCTGCGTTAAGTTTGAACGCTTGGCAGTTCAGCTTGAGAAAAGATTTCAGTGTCCATACTTTATCTTGACAAGTGTTCTTCAGAATCTTCTTAAAACAATTCAAATGGTAGCAATTCAGTTTCCAGGTACGGAACTGGTAGATCATCCAATAGGTATCTTCTATAGGACAGCTATTTACACTTAAGAAAAGCTCAAAGACTCATAAAAGTTCACTGGTAAATATTTAAATCAAAATAGTAATTAATAATTCTTATTTCATTCTCCCAAAAGGTAAAGATTACAAAGAGACTTAAGAGAAAGTAAGCAGATTTCACTTTCAGTCAGCCATTGCTTGAGAAGCAACTCATTTAAGGTCATTGTTGTCTGGCCAACCACTATTGGCAATGGTTATCTTCTCTGAGAAAGGTATAGGTATCTCATGCTGAGCAATGGCACCTCCATCTCTCAGTGACTCTGGAATATTCAAGCACATAAAGTAGCCACCAAACCTGGAAACATTCATCCTTTTCTATTATTCAGTTCCTTAGAACTGTTCTTAGAGAAGAGGCAGCTGGACTTGAGATACATTCTCAGATTCATTTAGATTAGTAAACCTTCTTCCTGCTTTCAAGAAGCACCTATCAGGGCTATGTTTTGGAAGTGACAGTAGAGAAAGAGAGATTTTCTCCCCTGCCTTGCTGGACATCTGAGGGAAAGATGGCAGAGTACAGACATGCTTGAGAGATTAAAAGAGAAGAGAAAAACTTGGGTGAAATCACTCCCCTTTTATTCTACAAAGTCAGTAGAGACAGTTCCTAGTCATGGAAACACACAAGAACCAACCAAATACCTCTGGTCACTCATGTCCTTAAGCAAGGAGTCAGGGCACAGGGACATCAAGACACATATTCCAAGTGACTGTCCCAATTCAGTAGATCAGGAGCTTTCTCTGATAGCCTCCATTATACAAGGAATGAATAACACTTTCAGAAGGACAAAGCTTTAATTAAATTGAATCAGATAGTCAGCTTGCTGTCCTTCCTACCTCCTGATTTTGCACTGATCTCTCCGTTGCAATTCTTGTAGGAAGCATTCAATTTCCCCCTAATTTTATATGCCAGCATTTCAATACTAAAGAACAAGGAAAAGGGATCACACTATTTTGACTCAATCTGACCTTTGGTTCAAGTTCATTTGGATCCTGATTCAGATTCTATTTCCTTTACCCAGCATGGGATTACTGCTATATACTAAGGATATTTAAGAAGAAATTTTTAAAATTTGATAATATACTACACATTACATTGAACATGAGGATCATTAGGCCCCCCCAAAATTATCATTATATTTTTATAGTTCCCCTAACCCCACTCCCACCCATCAGAATCAGGATCTAACATGGATATGGTTCCTCAGTGTGTGTTTAAGCCTTCCTGGTTGGGGAAGTTGAATGGGGAGGAGAAGAGAAAAAGGTTTTGAACAGATAAAGAACAAAATCTTTATGCTAATAAGCCAAGAGCACCACAGGGGAATATAGGTCAGCTGAAGAAGATAAAGCTGATTCTTAAATAGAAGCAGGGGTCTAAAGCATGAAGTCTAACACAATCTAAGGGGTCTTGTGTCAGTTGGAATCCAGGATAAGGCTGCCCCAGTTTGATATTGAAATAAGCAACAAGGCAAGCAGCATGACAAAGGAGTCAAAAGCATTCCTATTTTTGGTAGGTGTGTTTATGTTTTTATTATTTCTGACCAAGTGGTCCAATCTCCTGCTTCCCCGAATTCTCTCTAGCAGGAGAGTTCACACTGCAGCTGATACCACCCTCATTGTTCAACAGGACAAAGGCTGACTTCCAGCTGTGGGAGGTGGCACAGATTCCTTCTCTATGGGGCATTTAGTGCATGGATGTCGGTTTCATTGTAAAAATCTCAGTTATTAACTAAATGAGATAGTAGTTGTAAAGTGTTTAGCACAATGCCTGGCACAAAGTGGGTGCCATATAAAAGCCCTCCCTTCCCTCATTAGAACTTTAAATTTTTTATCTTATTTTTAATTGATACCTTTTGTGTTTGTATAACATTTATTTCCAAACATATTCCTCCCTCCTCCTCGATCTAGTAAGCCATCCCTTAGAAATTAAGAGAAAGAAAAAACTAAGACATCAACTCTGATAGTATACGTGTAAACAAGTGGGAGCCACCCCCACCATCCAGATTCTTGGGACTCTGGGCCATTTCTGGTGTTCTGGCTTAGCATGAAAGAGTTTCAAGCTTTGGAGTGCTGTAGCTTGGTCCATCCTTTCATTCTATGATGATTGGGGGAGGGAGGAGATTTGGGGAGAGCTATGCCAAAACTATAACATCATTACCACAATTATAATAATAGTTAACATCTCTCTGATACCTACTATGTGCTGGACACTTTGCTAAACATTTTACAAATATCTTCTTTTACTCTCGCACATACTTTGAGATAGACGCTATTATTATCTTCATTTTACAGATGGGGAAACTGAGGTGAACAGTGGTTAAGTGACTCACCCAGAATCACACAGCTAATTAAATAACATCAGAGAGGATTAATTTCTCAGCCAGGAAAAACCTTAAAAGGAATGGTTCTGTCTCCCAGAAAACCTCTTTTACTTCTTCCCCAGAATGGCACCCTGCAGCTTTCTCACTAGGATTTCCCATGATGGAATGAGGGACACTCTCCTTCTTCCCAACAGAAATAACCACTACCAGCAGCTAGAGCAGGGATTCAGCAAGACATTTGAGTTTGGACTCCCAACATCCTCTGCTGCTTTGAGTTTCTTTTCTTGAACATAGTTTCCCAAGCAGAGATCTGGTCTGCTCATCACTCCTTCAAAATGTTTTGTTTTCTGATTTTCTATCAGTCTTCTAGAAGAGCATAGTTATGTTACTGCTTCATATTTAAATCTTTGTCAATGAGTGTTTCTGAGTCTTTGAAAAGAATTAAGCCTTTCTTTTATCTGGAAGAAATAAATAGCTATCTCATATCTGATCAACTTTGTCCCAAGGAATAACTTTGTACACATCTCTGAGGAGACCCTAAGTTCCGAGTCTTTTTCCCCATGGTTCCAGGGTGGAGGTATAAAGAGAGTTCACCAAAAGGAGCCTATAACCTTCCTGTGGATGCAAGCCACCTCTGTGACTAAAGAAGTTTCTCATGGATGGGTCCAAAGCTAGAGGTTTCTGCATGGATTGCCTCAATCCCCTGGGCCAGCAGTAGAATATGTGGTTACATATTTTCTCCCTCTTCTTTTATAAAACTAATTTTCTTTTCTCTTTGAGCTTCCCAATTTTGCCCAGTTATTCACAAAAGGTATTATTCATATATTCAATCATTCAGCATCAATTATTTTAATGAATGAAGAGAAGTTTGATAAATGAATTAATGTTGGTGTGAAAAACATTCATAGTGATAATTACTAAAAATTATATTAATGTATATCTAAAATTTTATGAATATTTTGCAAAGACAGTGACAATCAATTATATTATTGAGCATGGTTAGTTTGCTTCTGTTCAGACCATGTAAGCTTCTTAGGTAAAGGAATTATTTTTGGTTGTCTCTGGATCCCAAGCTCCCAGCACAATTCCTTCCACAAAAAGGGTCCTTAATAAATGCTCGTTGAATTGAATTGAATTGAACTGATAGTGTTTTCAAAATATTAACATGCTATAGTTGTAAGCTACAACCTGCTTATACCCACTTTGTGTCTTTCCATTGCCCTGTGGGTCACCTGCAATTATAATTCTTCTGAAATACTGGTTTTCCATGATTAGCAAACACGTAGCTTCACCCAGAGATTATTAGTGATGAAATGATAGACAAGTTTAATTATAAAGAGTGCATTTCTTTTCAAAGATAAAATATCAGTATAATAATGATTATAAATACAGGAATACATTATTCAGCATCATTAGGGAATAGTCTGTTCCACATGAGTGAATTTCCCAGATTACTGAAGCTTACTTCTTTAGCTAAGTGATACAGTGGATAGAGTGCTGAACCTAGAGTCAGGAAGATTCATCTTCCTAAGTTCAAATCCAGCCTCAGACACTCACTATGTGCCTTAGATGAGTCGCTGTTTTATCTCAGTTTCATTGTCTGTAAAATAAGCTGGAGAAGGAAATGGCAAACCATTCCAGTATTTTTGCCCATAAAAAGCCCAACATGGTTCACAAAAAGTCAGACATGTTTGAAATGACTGAACAAGAATACCAACTATCAAAAGTCTAGGGAGGCAATGTGGTACAGAAAAAAAGTGAACTAGACTTAGAATACAAAGACTTGGGTTAGAATTACAAATTCTGCCAAATTAACCAATTTTATTACCTTGAGTATGACTTCATTTTTCACATCTCCCATGTTCTCGTCAATAAGGTTGGAAGAATCCTACTTATCGTACCAACATCACAGAGTTATTGTGAGATTCAAATGATATATATATATATATATATATATATATAAAGTCTTTTGATCTATAAAGAATTATATCTATGAAATTAATTCTAATTATGTACATACTATATAGAAGTGACTATTAAGTTAGCCCCCAGAACATCATCATGATGATCAAGCTTCCCCAAGAAAGAATCTAGGCAAAATAGTAGCCAATTAGCAAGGTTTTTCATCATCTTTCTCAGGAATAAACATCACAACAAAATTGGCCTTGCTACCTCTCTGAGGGGCACTATAGAAGCAGAATAAGGCCTATAGATTGAACAATATCACCAGAATTGTCTACCCATGGATAGAAATATGTAGCTTAAAAGACATCTATGGTAGAAAGAAGTGTGATTTGAAAAAACAAAACAGCAGGCATTTTTTGGACCTTGGGAAGAAAAACATCAAAGACAAGGAGGTCATTCATATATGTCAATGTCATTATCTTCCATATCACAATGAACCATGATTTTCTTAATACAAATAGCATTCCCTACCCCGCACTGAAGCAACTCACAGCATTTTTATACCTTAGTAGATGATTTCATCAGTTGTTGTAGCCAAAAAAATGATCATCCCCTTGGCAGAAAACCCTGTGCTAATGAGCCTGTCCATACTTAGCTAGCCTGGTCTTTGGAAAACAGATTTATTGTTTATCTATTGAGGCAATGTGGCATAACAGAAGAGAGCTGGATTTAGAGCCAAAGGACTGGATTGGAAACTCAATTTTGTTATTCACTACCTGTGTGACCTTGGAATAGCCGTTTAACCCATGGACCTGAGTATTAAATCCCATTTCTAAAGTAAAGAAGTTGGATTAAACTTACCTTGGAAATCTATTATTCCATGGTGCCTGGGCCTACAGTGAAAACCATTCCAATCCAATAGCCTTTGCTAATGCTTGAATTCTACTAGCACAACTTTTGAGAAGTCAGGGTCACTTCTGTATCACCAGTACTTAGTATATAGCACTTGAAAAATCTGAAAGTTTTGTGCAACTGTCACACAATATTAATTATGGGCATGACATAATGCTCTAAGGTAGAGCATCTAAAGCATCTTCATCTAAAGTCCATGAATTTGATTTTTTTTTAAATTTCAAGAATTGAATTTGAATATGATTGATTGGAAATCTTATAAGGATGTCTACATGGCACAGTGAATATTATGCCAGGTCTGGAGTCAGAAATACCTGAGTTCAAAACCAGCTTCAGATACTTCCTAGTTAATGTGCCCCTGACAAATCACTTAACGTAAGTTTGCCTCCATTTCCTCATTTTTAAATGAGTTAGTTGGGCTAGATGGGTTCCAATCTTTCTTCCAGCTCTCAAGCTATAATTTTGCCTCTTTTTGGAGTTCTGTCTAGTGTTCATTCACAAAAAGTTATTGAACTACTTGGATGAATGATGCATATTGCTCAAATTATGACAAGCAGTTGGATGGGCAGCCCTCTGAGTTAGGAGAGATATTGAATAGGTATTGCCAATTGACCATAAACTGGACCCAGAATTGAATGAGAGGAGGATATTGTAGCAGATGCCATTTGCAAAATGGTGTAACATTTTCAATGATCCTGAAAGGTCCACTTCCATAAAAACCTGTCTTATTAAAACTAGTGTAGAATAGTTTTTAATAGGAACAAACCTGATCAACTTCACAGGGTTTGGGGATGAAGCCTATCTATATTTATGGATAAGATTATTTCTCCCTATGGAAGGTTGGAACATAGCAATTACATTGATTACATATTAAGGACATCTTAATGGGAATGGAAAGTAGCTTTGGCCTAAATACTTTTTTAGTCATATTTCCCTCATTGAGGATGAATAATTAAATTATAGCATTAGAATGTTGTCATTAGATAAGCAAAGCCTATGCTTACCTCCCCATGGCTCTCCCAGGATTTTTGGACAAGCAAAGCCTTTGCTTACCTCCCCATGGCTCTTCCAGGATCCTTAGACAAGCAAAGCCTTTGCTTACCTCCCCATGGCTCTTCCAGGATCCTTAGACAAGCAAAGCCTATGCTTACCTCCCCATGGCTCTCCCAGGATTCTCTAATAGCAGCCATGTGGCTAGGTGGTGCAATTGATAGAGCACAGGGCTCATCTTCCTGAGTTCAAATCTAGCCTCAGATAATTCCTAGATGTGATTCTGGGTAAATCAGTTAACTCTGTTTGCCTCAGTTTCTCATTTATCAAATGAGATGGAAAAGGAAATGGCAAACCATTCTAATATTTTTGGCAATAAAATCCCAAATGGGATCATGAAGAGTCAGGGAAAAAAACAATTGAACAATAATAAAATGAATGGTAATCATAGAGAGGGGATGGTAGAGCCTCTCCACCTAGTAGTGGAGGAAGTAACCAAGATCAGTGACCAGTCAGATGGGCCAAAGAGTTCACAGAAGGCAAACTACATGGTCTTGAGAAAAGGGGGAAGAATTCCCCTTAGACTCCTTAAACTAAATTTCTCACCTTGAAGAAGAATAAGCAATTAGTTCTGGAACTGGAAAAGTTACAAGGAGCCAAGCCATGATACAAAGGAGATATCCCCTACCTTGTGATCTCTGAGAACCAAGAGAAAAAAAAAATATGATGCCAGAGATAATAGTAATGAGAAGTCTTGGACATCAAGAACAAGTTCCAACATGAGCCTGAAGCTGGAGAAGGAACTGAACTATGCTATAATGTAGGGGAAAAAAACCTGGACTTCCTCTAATTATGAAAAATAGAGACTATGTGAGATCCATGGGAAAGGTGTGGTCCTTCTAACAACCTCAAAGGCAAATTTTACTTAGGAAGGTGTTTGAAACTTTAAGAGTCTAGAGGACTACATAAATCCCCAAGAGATTTTGCTGCTAATTCCATTAAATCCAATGTTTTCAGGAGATAGGAGATCATAAACTTGCTGTCTCATCTCCCACATGCCCCACATGGAAAGAAAATCTCCTGCTGTCTTCTGGCTTTTCGAGTTGTTACTCTTGATGGCACCTTCCTCCCTTTCCCTTCGCCTGTCATATGCATTAGGAAGTATCTGCAGCTTTCTGTTCTAAACACAAACCAGGACCAAGATTAAATTTAGCCCTTTCTCTTAAAGTTGTTGCTTAATGTCTGCATTTCCTGAAAAGCAAGCTTGGCTATTTTAAGTTTAAGACACTTCGGAAGAGTATTATGGAGCATAAAATATATGATGTGTGTTGATATGTTACAATGACTATCAATTTCAAAAAACTCCTTCCTTTCCAAACAAATCCTACCAGCCAAATCAGACTTGTGGTTTCTTTTCTCCTCAGTAGTCTGATTAAACTTTTTGCTTAAGCCTTGGGCAGATCTTTGAAGGCCCCATAAACATTTTGCACACCTATCCATATATTACTAAAGGCATTCTAAATTCAGCCTACAATAAAATTAACTGTGGTGTCAAGAGACTGTCACATTTTAAGAGAAATCATCAATATTTATTCAGACCACATTCAATGTCACTTTGAAATGAAACAATAGCAGCTGGATTATGAGTCCTCCTATATCCTTTCTTTTTCTGGGTGGTTTGGATGCATGTTTCTTTGTAAACTCTTCAGGAAGCCATTTCCCACATATGATAGAAAATTGAAAAGCAATAATCATTCTCCTCCTCTACCATAATCCCAATCCAATCCTTTTCCCACTCTTCTTGAGACCACACTAGTCCTGGCCTCCCTGTTTCTCCCTTCTTCAGATGTTGATACCTCTCTTTGATATGTCTCATGTTACTGTAGATGTAGAGCAACTCATTTTCTCATTGTGGCCATGGAGAAGAAAATTGTCTCAGGTTGACCCTTACTCTTCAAGCAACAAACATTTTTATCAAGCATCTAGGTTTGCAATGGGAAGAGAATAAACATTTCATAAGTGCCAGGTATTCTACAAATATTATTTCATTTGATCCCACAGTAACCATGGGAGGAAAGTGCTATTATTATCTCTTTTATAATTCAGAAAAGTGAGCAAACAGAGGCAAGATTTGTGAGGGTTATGCAGCTATTTGAAACTGAATTTGAATTCAAGTTCCAGCCCCAGCTCTCTCTACACTAAAGTGTCCCTTTCATCTGTACCAGGGATACCAAGACAAAAATTAAACAATTTCAGCTCTTAAGGAGCTTACATTCTATCAGAATGTGTGTATGAAGGTATATATATGTGTGTAGCTAGACATAGATATAAAATAGATATATGGATATACACATATACATGCTTATAGACATAGAAATGTGTACATATGCTTATATTTATGCATATATGTATACATATAATTTATAATTATAAAATAAATGCAAGATAGTAAAATATATAGAGAGGGAGAACACTAGCAGCTGGGAGTGGGGGGGGTGGGAGGAGATAGACAAAATCTTCCTATACAAGCTGATGATTGAACTGTCTTGGAGGAAGTGAGTGATTCTATGATGGAGATGTGAAAGAAATGCCCTCTAGACATGGGGGACATACAGATAATGGATACTTAGCCCTGAGACTGAGGGCTAATTTAGTGACTACTTAACACTGCTGTTATTTGTCTCAGTTTTTTCATCTGTAAAATAATAATAGCACCTACCTCACAAGGTTTTTGTAAGGATCAAAGGAGATAACAATTATAAAACACTGAGCACAATACCTGGCACATAAAAAATGCTAAATAAATGTTAATTATTACTATTATTATTATAGGGAGGAAGAAAAAGAAAGTCGGAACCATATAGCACAGGAAGAAATAGTGTATAATGAGGCAGGACTGGAGCCAGCATGTAAAGACAGAAGCTCTTTATGGTTTATTTATGGTTTATCCTAGAGGCAATAGGGATGTAGGTTCACTACACTAGGGTGTATTGAACAGGAGAGTAATACAGTCAGATCTGTATTCAAGGAAAATCACTTTAACAGATCTAGGAAAGATATATTAGAAAAGGTAAGGAAACCAATTAGGAGGCATGATGAGGGATAAACTAAGATGGTCGTAGAAAGAAAGGATTGGATGCCAGAAATTTTATGATGATGATTCTGAGAGAAGAGTGCCCATGAATCTAAGTCACAAAAAATATTTAGATGGATATTGATACATATAGATCAATGAGAAAATGACACAGACACAGCAGACAAGGAGACCTGATATGTAGTGGGTGCTTTAAAATTGTTGAGTTGAATTGAACTGGACTGAATCAAATTGAAAATTCCTTGAGGTTTTGCAAGACAGAGTAGGAAGAGGGGTAAGAAAAGGTAATAATGCAATCAGGGTGGAGTCAATTCTGTTAAGATCTGCCTTTGTGACCAAGAAGGTTTACAGATTTTACGGGAAGACCAAAGAAGGAGAGCAGGCTTCAGGAAGAAATGTGGATACAAGAGCTTCTGTCAAAACTGGGTTATTTCCCCAACATTCAATTCCCCAAGTAGCTCTGAATACCCATATCCTTCACAAATTTGACTTGTGACCATCCCAGCTGCCATGAGTAGAACACATTTTGGAAACTGTGCTTAATCATTTTAATCCCTTTGCTTAGTCCACTTGTGGATGAGGGAAGCAGCCAATACCCAAAAGGGCTCCTCAACCGTTTTTCCTAAAAATCCTGGATTCCAAGCCATGCTTGGAGTCCTGGCTAGAACTGGTTGTATATAGCATGCATTTAAGAAAAGTTGCAGGCACAGTTGCTGCTATTTAAATATATTGACTTGATTCTTTTTTGGTTTTGTTGTTGATTCAAAGCCTTTGAGTAAGAACTGCATTATGTCTAAATGGTTTATGTGACAAAAACTCAATAAGATAAAGCAGGTACAGGGAGAAGGAAGGAAGTTTCTAGGTGGGATACAGAGGACAAAGAACTATTCTGAATGGATAAATTCACACTAACTGGTAATCCTTAAAGGTTTTCCTTTTTTTTTTTTTTTTTTTTTTTTTTTTTTTTTTTTTTTTTTTTTTTCTTAATTTCAGGGCAACTCAGAAGAGTTGAGACTTGCAAGTATTACTTTCATTTGGTTCATGCCCAACTGAAACTTGGGGCTCACTAACATGCTCTTGAACCCCTTTAATAACCATCTCCTTAGACTAACAAGATGAATAGTTGCTATCCAGACTGGATGATAATACTTGGAAAATTAGTATGGCGCTTCCCCAGAGCTCCATCTGGTGTTGGGTGGAGCAACACAAGCATCTCTGTCAGTGATGGACTGCTCCATATCTGGTTCTAATAGCTTTGCTTAGGGTAGAGGTAGCAGTGCCACCTAGTGGTTAAACATAATTGTATGCCTCCTTTATGGACCAGCACAAGAAGTTTAGGGAGACTGGCTGGAAGTTGGCCATAGAGTAATGAGTTTTTCTAGCATAACAGTTCTCAAAGAACATCTTCTAAGTTAGTGAGAGGTAGCAAAAAAGCCTATGGGAACACACACACAAACACACAAGAGGAATATGATGAAATCGTGACCTTTAAAGTATAATTTACTCTATTAAAGTCCTTTTCTGAGGTCCAGTTATGACAAGGAGGTAACTCTGATTTCTTAGAAATGTGGCCAACAAAGGCCATAGTTATAGTCCTGGTGAGTGAAGATGTCTTTCTTAAACACTAAGAGATTCATCATTAAAGCTGATTTCTTTCTGTTGGACTTTTATTTTTTTTGGTCATAGCAAATTATAAGATCATCTCTTAAAACAAGAAATTATTTGATCTATCATAATTGATGGAGGCATTTTCCATGCCAATAAAATCGTGGATTCTTGAAATACTGACATATCATTTTAGTCTATTTACCTATGTTATACAATCCTTATTAGACTCTAGTTTTGTGAAAGCAAAGACTATATTTTGATTATCTTTATACTTCTAGGAGAGATACACAGTCTTTCAGAAAAAAAAAATTAGGCCAATGGTACTCAAACTTTTTTTGATTTCAGGACCCTTTTAAACTCTTAAAAATCATTAAAGACCCTAAAGTACAATTTCATTTTAGTGGGTTTTATCTATCAATATTTATTGTGTTAGAAACTAAAATTGATTTTAATGTTAAATGATTATAAACTAAAATTCAATTAATTTTTATTTTTTTAATGTTAATTATAATACGTGATAAACCAATTACACGTTAACACAAATGACATTTTTAGGAAAATTAAGTCTATTTTCCCAAAACAAAATTTAAAAAAATAGTGAGGAAAGTGGCATATTTTTCACAACTAGATTTCCATAACTGCTTCTACATTCAGCCTTTTGTGATATGTTATTTTGGTTTGAAGTGTATAAAGAAAATTTGGCCAATGTAGTTGGAAAAGGGAAGAGTATTTAATAGGTAAATAATGTTTTATATTATTATAAAATTGTTTTAACCTTATGAACCCTAAAAAAAAAATCTTTATGACACTGTGGATCTAAGAACCAAATGTTATTATTGTGTATGATTCATATCTAAAACCTAATTCAAAATTCAGTGATTGTTCAAAGGTTATCGATTTTTTGATATCCCGCTGGACCTTCAATATTTTTCTGCTTTGTATCCCATTGCCCCTTATTCCATTTTAAATCATTTGGGTTGAACTGCAGTCAATCCTCCTTTGACTAGCCAGAGACAGCCACAGGTAGCCAGCAAAGCCTTTTTATCATGATTGATTCTTTCCCAAATGGAGATAGTGTGCTTGTTCAGCCCGATTCTTTCGGTAACATCTCACCAATTGGTGTATAGGTCTTCTCAAGGTTTAAACTGAGATGTGTAGGTTGAAATTGCTAAAACTGATAATTTAGGCTTTTGTTCTCTGTATTTTGATGACTAAAGTAATATCTAAAAAAGGAGATGAAGAGGCTGTTACACAGGACAAAATGAGGGGGTTGAGAGTAGGAACATCAGCTCTGGGGAAGGAGACATGTTCCTTTCACTTCCCTTTTCTGAATCTACTCATTTTTCAGCAAAAAGAGTTTTCAATGCTATTTCCTTCTAGCTCAAGGGCAAAAGAACCAGGTATTTAGCTAGAAAGGAAATGGAATTTTATTGCCAATACATACCGCCTGAAATCCAGACCCAGTGAGAATTAAAAAAAAAAAAAAATTGTCTTATCCATCTCCACCTATAGGTCTAGGGCAGGAATTGTTGTTGCTGTTGTGTAAACATTTAAATGTTTAGTTGGGAGAGTGGGTTGTTGTTGTTTTCATAGTAGATTTCCTGTTTTCCTTAAGAACCTCTGTCTTTATTAAAAGCAATAACTTGCTGTCTTCCTAAATGATTTCTTCTTCTAGGCAACTTCCCTCTTGTAGCATAATCAGTATCAAAGGCAATATGGTAGCTCTCATCATTATCAGAAATAGAATTCAAAAATGGAATTTTGTGTTTCCAGAATATCAATTCTATTCATGCTACAGTATTCCTTAAAGATAAGGAATTTTCAAGTTGGAATCTATTATGAATGGTGTAGTGGAAAAGGTGTTTGGTTTGAAGGCAAAGGATATCTTCAAATGTCGATACTATTACTTGGGCATGTACTTTCATGTTTCTGGGACTCAGATTTCTCATTTGTATGTAGGATTAGATGATTTCTAATAATGCAGCTACAAAGCTCATTAAGAGCTATAAATGTAGGGCTATAAAAAATTTTATATGACTAGAAAAAATAACAAAATTCATCAAAAACTCCAGAATGTTAAGGGAATTAAAGAAAAAAAATTATTGAAGCTAGTCTAGCTGTAACAGATGTCAAACTGCATTAGAAAGCAGTAATCATCAAACTATCTGATACTGGCTAAGAAACTGAGTTAGAAGATCACTGGAATAGATTAAAATAGACACAATAGTAAATGACCATAATAATTTACTGTTCAATAAAACCCCAAAACTCCAACTTTTGAGGCAAGATTTCACTGTTTAACAAAAACGCCTGAGAAAACTGAAAAACAGTAAGACAGTCACTAAGTATAGACCAACATCTTATAATATCTACTAAGATAAGGTCAAAATTGGTACATAATTTAGACAAAAGGTGACCATGACCAAATTAGGAGAGTAAGGAACAGTTTACATGTCAGATCTATGGAGAAGGGAAGAATTTATGACCAAACAAGTGACAGAGAACATTATAAGATGTAAAAGGGATAACTTTGAGTATATCAAATTTAACAAATTTTGTACAAACAAAACAATAGCAGTATCTACCTTCTAGAGCTGTTTTGAGAAATCAAAATATTTATAAAACACTTACAAATCTCAAAGTGCTATTTAAATGCTAGCTACTACTAGTACTACTAGTACCTAGAATTTATATAGTGCCATATGGGCAGCTAGGTGGTTTGATAGATAAAACATCAGGCCTGGAATGCATTTTCCTACATTCAAATTGATGGGGATTGAGGTCCCTTTTAAGATTCCTTTCTAATTGCCCAACTCATGGCAGACCTTGATTCACAAATCCTGGTCAAAGGCTATCAGTTCAGCTTCCCCTAACCCTAACTGAAAAGCCCGCCAAGAAATTTAGGGGTATTGCCCATCATCTTCTAGGTATAAAAGAAACAAGCCGGAGCCCTCCCAGTCAACACATGATATCCTTCCAGCCATGTAAGGGTTCCTGCCCGCCCAGCGGCCACCTCTGGCCCTGGCATCTTTCTAACTGAGCTTTATTCCAAACTTCTACAATAAACCTTTTATTTATCAATCTAGGTTTTCGGGCCTGTAAATTCATTTACAGGGGACACTGCACCTCATGGGATTATCTTACTACCTATGCACTGAGAAATGGGGTTCCCTCTTTCCTTTCCCTCATTAAAATCTAACCTCAGACAATTATTAGCTATGTGACCATGGGCAAGTTACTTAACCCTATTTTTCTCAGTTTCCTCATTTATAAAAGGAGTTGGAGAAGGAAATGGCAAACCAATCCAATGTGTTTGCCAAGAAAAAGTTGGCAAAGCATTTTCCATATGCTATCTCATTCGATCTTCACAAAAACACTGAATTATTGTCCCTATTTTACAGATGAGGAAAATGAAGATATGAGAGTAGTTTACCCAAGGTTACACAGCTAGTTGTGTCCATGAAGGCAGATCTTCTGGCTCTAAGGCCCAGGTTATCCATTGTCTCATCTAACTTTAGAGTGAACTACGGATTGGAAGAGTCAAGAACACTAGATTTGGCATCTTGAGATTCAGTTCAAGTCTTATCTTCACCATTTATAACCTAGGTCATGTTCACTCCATGAGATACTTATTAGCTATTTAACTATGAGCAACTCAATTAGCCTCATTATAGCCTCTGTTTTCTCTTCTGTAAAAGGAAACTAATAATACTTCTATCATTTTGTAAACCTTAAAGCATCATTATGAACCTCTGGACAAATCATTTTAAAGCTCCAAGCCTGAGTTTCCTAAGAAGTTGGATTTAATGATCCATAACCGAAGGTCCCTTTCATCACTAAATCCTATGAATATCATATTGACTGTAGCTAATCTAACTGCCTTGGGAAGTGATTGATTCCCTCTCCCTCTCTGGGTGATCTTGAAGCAAAAGCTAACTGGCCTTTTGTTGGGTCTGTAACAGAGGGGTTTCTGGTTGGAAATGCATGATCTCTGAGGCCCTTTCTTTGATCCTGTAGTTCTGATTTGGGCCCTAAACTATTGGGAAAATAATTTTTGCTCTACAGTTAACTTTCCTAACATGCCTTTCTTTAGCTTCTAAAACAAGTACTATTCTTGGTTTTAAATCTAATCTAGTCTCAGAACCTCTTTATGAGAGTTTGGGAAGTTTTTGTTGATGGTGGTGGTGGTGGTTTTGTTTTCAGTGGGAGGAAGAATAACTTTAATCTGTTGTATTCTGAAATACAACTGTTTTGTCTAAGTCTGCAAGTGAGATGGGTCTCTTTGGTTCTATAAATAGACTCTACCCATCAGTATCTGCCGAGATAGAGATGCTTTTGCTTCCCTTGGCCCCCAGAAGGTGGTATAGCGTTACTTTATCCCAGGATCTTTGATGGAATCAAATGCATTTTAATGATTGGGATGAGTAAATGTTGACTAGAAGAAGGGGGAAAAATACCTTTTCTAATAAAAGAATATTTAATCTTTTAATATTTCATCCCTGATGTATTTCATGAGGCAAATAAGCTGTAGTGTTATAATTAAAACCTGTATCTCTAAATGCACATTAGTACCATTAAGGTGCAGGCGGTCAGTTCCACAACATTAATTCCAATCAATCCCCGAATGCGTGCTTACTTCCTGGCTCTCCCAGCATGGCACTGATCGACCTCCAAATGTGCACACACTGATTGCCTGTCAGACTCTCGGTATCTGTCCGTTCAAAGGCCCAGAACTCAGCGGATGAATGAAAACCGTCAAATGACTGGATGTTTATGTCTCTCACCAGGAAGGTTGAATAAAGAATCAGTAATGCAGGAAAAGCAGAAAAGGCAAAGCAATATAAGTCTCTCACTCCTGGTGAAATAGAGCTCTCCCCTGATTCCATTACCTGGTGAATAAGGCCAGGCAAATGCGAGGTTGGAAGGGTAATTGCAACATGCAACGGGTGTAAGGCTACTAATTAGAAAAATGTCCCTGGACTGACTGGTTGTTTTTGTCTCCCATTTGTTTGTTTGTTTATAAGCCATCAGTTGCTTCCTTAAAGGGCTGCTAATTTTTGCTCTGTTTTCCCAGATAGAAAATGAATGTGACTAATAGATGACCATCATCCAGGACTCCTGGCTAATTCTCCCAAAGGATAATACA
Source organism: Sminthopsis crassicaudata (assembly GCF_048593235.1). Classification (NCBI taxonomy): domain Eukaryota; kingdom Metazoa; phylum Chordata; class Mammalia; order Dasyuromorphia; family Dasyuridae; genus Sminthopsis; species Sminthopsis crassicaudata. Next base: position 433,036,841 of record NC_133620.1, read on the forward strand.
TCTGAAATAAAGGTTAAGCTGGACACCTGACAGATCCTCACCATTCCCCTGCTACCTTAAGTGGAAGGTAAATTGGTAACAACTCTTCCTAATACAACCCCTTTGTTTCCCAGAGACAGGTGAGAAAAAAATCCCCTTGCTTTTCCCTTTAAATGGAGAGTTAGGTTAAAAAAAAAAAACAGCTTCACAAATTAAAACATGGCTTTGTGGAAAAGTCCCAGGGGTTTTAATGGATTGAATTCTCAATAGGAGTCAACATTAAAGCATATAGCACCAGCCACTTCTCCAGACAGAGTGCTTCTAGAACTTTTTAATAACAATAATTTGCTATTAAAATTATTGAGGACCCATCCAAAGAGCTTTTGTTTATGTGGGTTATATTTATAGATATTTACCATATTAGAAATAAAAACTAATTTTGAATTTGTAGATCTTTTGAAAGGTTTTCAGAGACAACCCCCCTGGATTTTGGGAACAACACTTTGAAAACTGCTGCCTCAAAGAACAGAGGTTGAAAGTGCTATCTACTCCCTGATAGAGAGAAGGGACAGATTCATAGTGTAAAATAGGATTTATATTTTTGGATATAATTAATCAGTTGGATTCGTTTTGTTTAATTATGTTTATCATATATATATATATATATATGTGTGTGTGTGTGTGTGTGTATGTATATATATATATATATATTTATACATATGTTTTTTAATTGGGAGAAGGGTTTAGGAGAAAAAGAAGGTGGGAAACAGATGTGCTAGAGCTAAAACAAACTGCCCACAAAAGCCAATTATTAAATTTTCAACGTGAATATTTACACTTTAGAAATTAGGGCTTAAATTATTGTTTTTGTTGATTATCTAGGATTTAAAAACTGTTAACATAAAATTAAACTTTTAAATGTGTCATGCATACATTCCCCTCAAGTTATTGCTAAATATTTGACAATATGCTGCCAAGATACTCACCAAAAAATCAGAAAAAGAAAAGGAAAAAAGAGCCATTGATGTAATTTTTGTTTATGTAGAAGAGAACAGAAAGAAATCGAGAAAGAAATGTAAGCGAGATAACTTTAAAATTAATATGTTGAGCTTATTATTTGCTTTTTGAAAGCAAACTACATGAAATGGAGATTCATAAACCTTTTTTCTCTTCTTTGTATATGTAAAGGTTTATGTCTGTTAGTGTTGTGAAATTCAGAATAACAAAAAACCATAAATGAGTTTTTAAAACCTGTTAAGCTATAGAAGGTTTTTTTAAGTCTTTTCCTCATCTTGTATCACTCAAATTCTTTCAATCACTATCTCCTTCACACTTACCCCACATGAAGAGCCTTGAAAAGGCTAATCTCTCTACATGCAAAACTCATTTCATTCCATCCCATCTTCTCCATAGATTTCTCTCTCTATCCTCTCCTCCCTTCAATAATCTTCATTCTCTCCCTGACTACTGGCTGTTTCTTGCCCATGTTCTCCTACCACCACCTTCATTTAAAAAACAAACAAACTTTCATTTGATCTATCCATAACTGCTACATCTCAAATCTCTCTCCCTTTTGCCATTAAACTCCTTGGGAAAACCTTATATTCACTTAGTCTCTTCTAAACTCTCTGAAGTCTGACTTCCAACCTCATCATTCAACTAAAATGGCTCTTTCCAAAGTTACTAAAGCTCTAAATTGGCAGCTCTCATCTTTCTTGACCTCTCTGCTGATCCCTCTCTTCTTAATACTCTCCTCTTTAGGTTTCTGACACTGCTCTTTTCTAATTCTCCTTCTACAAAGTATACTATTCCTTTTTGGACAGACTCCTTTTCTGGATCATAATCCAGAATAGTCCAGCTAATCATGGACACCCTTGAAGACTGTCCTGGATTTTTTCTCTTCTCCCTCTAGACTATTTCATTCAGCTCCCATGGACTCAATTTTTACCCCTTTACTAACCTCTATCTCACACCTCCAAGTTCCTTTTAGACATCTCAAATTGAATGTCCTCTAAACATCTTAAATTCAACTTGTCCAAATCTGAAATCATTATATTTCCTTCAAATCTTCCTTATCTTTCCAAACTCACCTTTTACTGTTGAGAACATTGCCATCTTTTTAATCATCTAGGCTCCCAAATTAGTTATCCACGACTCCCCATTTTTCTTACATATTCAACCTGTTGCCTCATTCTACTGAAACTCCCTTTAATTCTACCTTTCCAAATTCTAACACTGCCACTACTTTGGTATGGGATCCCATCATGCCTCTCCTAAACTATTCCAATAGCCTGCTGGTTGGTCTTCCTACCTCCAGTCTTTTCCCATTCCAGTCCATTCTCCAAAGTATCAAAGTAATCTTCCTAAAATGCAGATCTGACCATGAAGAACACACGCATCCCAATTGCTAACTAAAGTGACTCAATAGTACTTCTAAGATTAATTTTTAAATTCTTTCTTTGGTTTTTAAATCCAAATCTGACTTGCCCCTGCTGTTCCAGTCTTCTTATATTTCATTTCTCTTCATGTATCTTATGATCTAGTGAAATTAGTCTTCTTGCTATTCCTATGAGAAGATATGATCTCTAGATATAGTGCATCTTCACTGGCTGTCCCCCATACCTAGAATGCACCTTTCTTCATCTCTACTTCTGACTTTCTCACTTCCTTCAAGTTTCATCCAAAATCCTACCTTCTAAAAGAAGCCTTTCCTTATTCTCCCTTCATGGTACACCTTTTCCTCTGAATTTCCTCTAATTTACCCTGAATATATCTTATATTTCCATTGTTGTTTGCATGTTGCCTTTCCTTTGCCTCGCCTCTGTACCTGGCATAGGATAAGTGCTAATCAGTGCTTGGTGAAAACTATAATCTTAGGCTACATTAATCATTCAAAACAGGAGACTTTTATCAAATTCTTCCTTTTAAAAAAAAAGGCTCATAATATCATAATGTCCAAAGCGAGAGAGGTCTTTGGTCTTTAACCAATAAGACCAAAGCTGAAATTTTTTTTTACTTCTAGGTGCCATATTTCAGAAAAAAAGTAAGAGACAAACCAGTTTGGGATGGAGGGGAGAGACTTCAAATCATGTTATAACGGAATTAAAGGGACTAGATGTATTTAGCCTGATGAAGATAAGATTGAGAGGAGGAACCACAATTGCTGTCTTCAAATAATTGAAAAGTGTTTTGGCAGAGAGGGATTGAGCTTACTTTGTTTTACTCCAGAATGTTGAAGCAGGACCCAAGAGAGAAATCCCCTTTGCTCTTGCTCTGGAAAAAATAAAATAAAATCAATTTCACCGTTGCTATTTTAAAAAAAGATAAGACAATCTATTTCCCCATAATTCCACTTACAGTCCCTATGACAGCCCAAATCAAAACTGCCTGGCTCCCATCCCTCTATGTGCTATATTCTTTCATTAGAATATAAGCTTCCCGAGAGCCAAGACTGTCTCATTTTGTATCTCCAGGTGCCTCTCACAGTACCTGTCACATAGTAAGTTCTTAATAAATACTTGGGGATTGATTGATTGACAGATTTGGGGCTTAGTGTAATAATAATAGCTTACATTTAGTTTGGCTAAGCATTAAAGTTTTAAAAGAATTTTTGTCACAACATTCCCACAAAATAGGTGGGTTTTTTGTCAGAACTGGTGATTTCATTGGTGTCGGAAACTCCCTTCAACCACTATAGATTTGCATCTGCTCTGTAATTTGTACTGGGTTAGCTCCCTGGGACAGCAAGAGGATACTAGCTTACCACAAGGTTACAGAACTAGTTGGTTTTGTTGTTCACCCTTCATTCTTGAAGAGGAATGGTGACATCATGTCCTGACTTGTGTGAATTGGATTTAAATGAGGCAGATGGCACAAAGTCATCAGTCTCATTCTCTCTTCCACAGTCATTAAAGTCCACTAGCAAGACAAAAGTAAGGATGACTAGCAAGGACCCAGAATACAGTGGATGTCCTTGACATCTTTCATGTCTAACCAAGCTCTCAGCACCTCTTCAGCTGCCTTCATGGCTATTGAAATAAATGGTTCTCCTCTGCCAATTCTGCCAGGGAAGTCTTCATATATTTGGGAACAGACATCCCCCTAATTCACCAATAGGCTTGAAACTGTTGGTTACCCTTAGCCTGGTTTATCCTGTCTGCCCAAGATAGTTTTATCAGGGTATTGAACTCTAGAAGCCCTAGCATGTGCAGTGGTCAAATCCCAGGAAAATTATCAGCTTCACAGCAACAATGGATAGAGTGCCAGGCCTGAAGTAGGAAGAGACATGAGTTCAAGTCCAGCCTCAGTCACTTAACTCTGTTGACTTCAGTTTCCTTATTGTAAAATAAGTTGAAGAAGGAAATGATAACTACTTCAGTGTCTTTGCCAAGAAAATCCCAAATGAGGTCACAAAGAATTGGACATGACTGAACAACAAAAACATTACAGAGCCAGTAGGTATTCTGTGGGGGGACTTGAACCTTTGAATTTTCTATTTCCAGGTACTTCTCTATCCATTACAGCATACTGTCTTTCTAGACATTGCTACTCTCTTTTATCTCCATTTTCGAGCCTCAGAGAAATAAAGGAACTTGACTCTGGTCGTATAGGTAGAGTATCCAGAAAAAGAGTAGACTGCTCAAGAATGCTTAGTTCCCCATCACTGGAACTCTTTAAGTAGAGGCTAAATGATCATTTAATGGGTTTGTTGTATAGCAGATTCTCAATCATTTAAATGTTAAACTAAATGACTACTTCTGTGATTCAAAGATTCACAATTGGTATTTCCATTAAGTTCTGAAAAAAGTTCTTTTATAAACAAAATTCTTCTCAAATACTTCTAAAGATAACCCATGGTGATCTGGGGAAGAAAGCACTCCAGGTATGCAGTGGGAATAAGACTAACCAATTTGAAGGGCTATGCTGACGTGGAAAGGGTGCCAGGCTTGGAATCTAAAACGCCAACTCTGAATCCTGATTGAATCATTTATTAACTGTAATTTTGAAGAAAACACATTATTTCTCTTGGTGTCAGTTTTCTCTGCTGAGTTTTTTTAAACCTGTAATTGCTTCACAGTTTTTATTTATTTATTGATTGATTGATTGATTGATTGATTGATTTTTTGCTGAGGCAGACTTGCCCAGAGTCACACAGCTAGGAAGTGTTAAGTGATTGAGATCAAATTTGAACTCAAGTTCTCCTGACTTCAGGGCTGGTGCTCTGTCCCCTGAGCCACCTAGCTGCCCCTCCACAGTTTATTCTTAGAGTTTCCTGGATGCATGACAAAGTTAAATGACCTCCCCAAAGTCACATAGTCCAGATATGTTAAGAGGGAATACTTGAGCACAAGTCTTTCTGGCTCTGAGGCTGGTTCTCTATCCACTCCACCACACTGCCTCTTGACTGTGAAAGGAGATTAGCACAACTTTGAACTGCCCATCTCATAGCAAATTAGGATTATACTGTTGAACCCCAAGTTATTATTATGTTCTTAGTTTATACAAACACAAAGACAAAACAATAGACTCCAGTGGGAAAAAACAACAAAGATTTCTTTTCTGCCCTGCACAAAGGTATTACCTAGGTGAGCATTCTGAGGCTGCTTCAATCTTCCTAAGTTAGACATGCCATTTCAAAAGACAAGGTGCTAACCTCTGGAGTAATTTCTGCTGTTCAGTGACAGAGAGAGAAAATGAAAAGAAGAATGAGGAGCAGAATCTATCTCTGTCTTGCTTTGAGTAGTGGAGAGAGCAAAAGGAGCAGAATCAGACAAAGATAGAAGAGAGACTCCCTTCTTCCCTCACCAGCGATATTCCCCCCAAGAGAAATGGGCAACCAAGTTAGACTTGTTGGATTCTTGGTCTCATTCCTTTCTTAATGCAAAGGCACTAAGAAGCAACGAGCTCCTCCCTGCCTTGCTGCAGTAGCTAGAACTGCCTTCCTAATATATTACATGCTTCCTGACCATAATTCCCTCCCCCTGCCAAGAGATTTTTTTGAAAGCCAACTCTTTTTCCCTACAGATCACTGAAAATCTCCCGAATGCTGAAAAATGAGTACTTTTACAAAATGTCAGGAAAATTTATATGGAAAAAAACCCGATGTCTCAAACCTCAGGAACAAGCAGAACTCATAGAGTTCAGCCTCCCCCAGAGCTGTAACACAAAGGGATAGTGCCCCTGTCCAAAGGACCACTGATCCATCAATCATTGATCCATCCAGATCATATCTGGGTTGGGGGAAAGTTCTGCTGGACAAATGTGAGGGAGCTTTACCAAGTGAGTGGTCTGTGGAAGAGAAAGAGTATCCACATCCATCCTAATACTTTATTCTCTTTTTTTTTAATTAAAGCTTTTTACTTTTAAAATATATGCATGGATAATTGTTCAACAATGGCCTTTGCAAAACCTTGTGTTCCAAATTTTCCCCTCCTTCCCCCCACCTCCTTCCCTAAATGGCAAGTAATCCAATATATGTTAAACATGTTAAGACATATGTTAAATCCAATATATGTATACATATTTATACAATTATGCACATAAGAAAAATCAGATCAAAAAGGGGAAAAATGAGAAAGAAAACAAAATGCAAGCAAATAACAAAAAAGAGTGAAAATGCTTTGTTGGGATCCACCCTCAGTTCCCACAGTACTCTCTCTGGATGTAGATGGCTCTCTTTATCACAAGATAATTAGAAATAGTCTCAATCATCTCATTGTTGGAAAGACTCAGGTTCATCAGAATTGATCATCATATAATCTTGTTGTTGCCATGTATAATGATCTCCTGGTCCTGCTCATTTCACTCAGCATCAGTTCATATAAGTCTCTCCAGACCTTTCTGAAATCATCCTGTTGATCATTTCTTACAGAACAATAATATTCCATAACATTCATATACCACAATTTATTCAGCCATTCTCCAATTGATGAGCATCCACTCAGTTTCCAGTTTCTGGCCACTACAAAGAGGGCTGCCACAAATATTTTTGCACATGTGGGTCCCTTTCCCTCCTTTAAGATGTCTTTGAGGGGCAGCTAGGTGGCGCAGTGGATAGAGCACCAGCCCTGAATTCAGGAGGACCTGAGTTCAAATCTGACCTCAGACACTTAACACTTCCTAGCTGTGTGACCCTGGGCAAGTCACTTAACCCCAGCTTTAAAAAAAAAATAAAAAATAAAAAATAAATTTAAAAAAAAAGATGTCTTTGAGATATAAGCCCCTAATACTTTATTCTCAAAAGAGACACAGAAATTATTTCCCAGATCCCATGCAAATGTTAGAGAGTGCTATCAAGTGGAAGTCTGTGGAAGGGAAAGAGGATTTACATCCATCCTAATACTTTATTCTCAAAAGAGACACAGAAATTACTTCCCAGATCCCATGCAAATGTTAGAGAGTGCTATCAAGTGGAAGTCTGTGGAAGGGAAAGAGGATTTACATCCATCCTAATACTTTCTTCTCAAAAGAGACACAGCCATCACTTCCCAGATCCCATAATTCAGTCTTTTAATACATGAGAGAATAGCCACAACATGTCATCATAGGGCCTGATCTAAAATGAATTTTATTCTTAATTAAAAATATATATATTTAAATACAATTTAAGCAAATCTTTCTCTTGGTCAAGTGATTCTTGTAACCCCAGCCTCCACATCTGCTTTCAGCCTATGTCATAACCTCCATAGTTCCTTTCTCTTGAGTTCTTTCTCTTGAGAAGTTCCTACTTATACCATCAGGACACGAATCTAAACGTTGTCTCAACAAGCTCTCCATTGCAAAGTCACTCCTCAAAAAGAGTTGTTTTCTCCTTAATTAAAAAGGGTCAAAATCATAACCAGAAAGGGATAGAGTAGGAGGAATTTCTGAAACTTTTTTGGCAGGGATCCAGGAATGAAACTTATGATGCCGATTAGAGCTTCTTCCACACTGATGTAAATTTGTCTTTTGCATATTTATGCGTCTATTCCCAGTGTACCAAACATATAAGAACCGGAGTTGAAAACAGAAGGATTCCCTGAATAGTAGAACGACTCAAAGGGAGGTAGAGGTCATCCAGATCAATCCACTAATTTTACAGACAGTATAGTCAACATCCAAGAAGCATAATTATAACTAGAAATTATTGCATCCAGGGAAAGTGTGGTTTTGTAGGGGTTAGGATATGATAGCAACAGAGATCCTAAGGCCACAGTCAGAAGGGCTATCAATGCTATTTTTGACATCAATCTTGGGTCTATGTCCAGTTGGATCCCTAGGCTCAGAAGTATAACAGAGTCCATCTCAGTCAGATGCTAGAACAGCAGTGGGAGAAACAGGTCATGAGAATGAATGGGGAAGTAGCAGCCTCGGTCCTTTCAAAGTGGAGGGATATATTGACAAGTAATGGGGGGCTGGCAAGGAACTGGAAAATATGGAGAACTTCCATGGGAAAAAAGTGAACTTCTAACCCTATGTTGGCATCCTGGGGCAAATCCCTGTGAATCCATGCTAGGTGTCACTAAGACTCAAAACATGGTTTACACTTATTAAGACCCTTAAAATAGTTCATATTTTAAAAAAAGATCATTTGATACAAAAACCCAACCACTGTATATTCTCAAAAAGTATAATACAATATCCCCTAGAATATCCACTGAAAAAAGTTCATTTTCTCCCATTTTCTGCTTGTTTGACAGCAGAGTTGGGATATCTAAATAAGAATATCTCATATTCTCTATGGATACTCCAATAACCTGACTGGCCATTGTTAGAGGCCTTAGTGGTGGTCAACAGGAATACATCATCATCATCATCACTTCTATAGTGCCTAAGTGCCAGGTACTACGTTAAGCACTTAAAATATTAACAACGCTGTGAGATGGGTGCTGTTATCATTCTCATTTTACAATTGAGTAAACTGAGGCAGACAAAGGTTAAGTAACTCGTTCAAAATCACACATCTAATAAGGGTTTGAGGTCATCTTAGATCTTTCTGAATTCAGGCCAGATGCATTATGGCATCCCTTAGCTGCCTGGATACCAAAAAAACTAAAGCAGGTTCTACCTTCAAGAAGCTTCCATTCGACTAGAGGTAGATGACTTGTACAAGTATAAGTAAATAGGACATAAGTATACTGGTATAGACATAGTATAAACATATAAGTAAAAAGTATATACATAATACTTTGTGAAGAAATAGCTTCCTGAGTATGAGACTGACATGGTCAAACATGCGGATCATGAAGTCAGTCTCTGAAAGAATGGGGTTGTTGGGGGAGAAATTCATACTGTTTTATTCCATTACTAAATTTAATGCTGCAAAAAGATAAAACCCTCCTCCAAAATGCTTGGCTTGTTACAACCCAATTCCTGAGATTCCATATTTGAACTTTATGAATTTCAAGTGCAAACAATTTTCCATGTAGTGGAAATGTGAATTCATTTAGAATACTTGTTAACTTAATTACGTGACTGAGCTAATTACACATTTTAACTTTGGGGAAGGTCGAGTGAGCAAGCAGGTGGGGGTGGTTAGCTTCATTTCCCCAGGATCTACAGCTAGTGATTTATTTTAGAAAGATGAATCTTTAATTAGGTGTGAATAACGTACGATTTATCCCATGTGACCAACATGCTGTAACTAAAGCTTCAGTAATGTTAGAAAAAATCTTAAATTCCAAGGTAATAAATCAGCAAGAAGTCAGTGTCACTGGGCAGACACAATATTCTTTCCCTTCATGTTCCTTAAAGCCTGCAGCTTTATCTGGGCAATCTTTTCTGGTTCAGTCTTTCCTGCTTGACAGCAGTTTGAGAGTATGACATATGAAGTTACTAAGTCCACTTTGAAACTCATGGATGGCCTAAGGCATTGAATCACAGATAACCCTCATGTTACTTCTAAAATGGGTCGGGGAGGGAGGAATGTTTTTCTCTATTCCACACCCTCCTCAACTCAAACAGGAGAATCAGGCTGAGTAACAGCCCCTATGATGTGAAATTCTCCATAAATGTTTGTGCATGCTGATGTAGAGTTAATAATTGAAAGTCTCCCATTGATGCACAATTACATTTAATACAACAGATGATGACTGAATGCCTGATAGGTGCAAGCTCAGAAATGGAGATGGGCTAGAAATATAATGGGAGGAAGGGATAACAGTTGAACAACCTGAATGTTCCATTGATTGTGATGCAGTGTCAAAAGACATAGAGGGAATAGAGAAACAGCTTATGGGATTGGAAGATGTGAATGGTATATGATTTCCTGCAATGAGATAATAGATCCATTGAAATATTAAGGTATACTTTTGTTGTAGGATTAGTTCAGTCATGACTGACTCTTTGTAATCCCATTTGGAGTTTTCTTGGCAAAGACTCTGGAAGAGTTTGCCATCTTTTTCTCCAACTCATTTGACAGGTGAAGAACTGAGACAAGCAGGTTTAAGTGACTTGCTCAGTCACACATTTAGTAATTGTCTGAGGTCACGTTTAAACTCAGGTCTCCCTGGCTCCAGAATTAGAACTCTATCCACTATCCCCATATTGGCTAATTAATAAGTAATGGAGATATAAAAAATTTTTTAATTTTTTAATCCTCAGAGAGCTTACATTTACAGAAGTTAGAAGGGCATGTACTTGGATAATTATAACAGGTAAGAGAGTAGAGGGGACAAAAGAGAGAGATGAAAGAAAGTATATTTTAGGAGGGCAAGAATACTTCCAGTTGGAGTTATCAGGAATAGATCGTGGAGAAGGAAGCACTTGAATTGAGCCTCAAAGAAAGAAAGATTTTACCAGGCCAAAATGAGGAAGGCGTTCCTTCCCTGTATGTGGAAGACTTGCACAAATGCCCAGTGGTTGGAGATGCAAGTCACATCTGGAAAGCTATTAATCCAATTTGGCTGGAAGATACAAGGTAGTTCAGGGAAGAATGTGACATAAGCCCAGAAGGTAAGTTAATGTCAGATTGTAGAGGGCCTTCAATGCCAGACCAAGTTCCATAAACCTTAATTCTGGCTGAATTTCTGAGATGTGCAATGATAAGAAAAAAAAAGAAACATGTATGAATTCCTTTCGCGTACATTCATTGAGTGTCTACTAGTATATTAAGCGCCTAGAGTGCTCAGATAAGGACAACCAGGATGATGAAGAGTCTGAAGTTCAGCCCAAAGAAAAAGAAGACTCAGAAGGGACACAATAGCTGTGCTCAAGCATTTGAAGTGTCGGATTTTTTGAAAATTTTTTTCAAACAAAAATCTGCCTTCCTAACTTCACCTCTCCCCCTGCCCCGCCACCCCAAGAAAGCAAGAAAAACAAAATTTCCTGCTGGTGATCATATCTAATCAAATAAAACAAACCCCTACATTAGTCATGTCCATAAGAAACATGACTCAATCTGCACTCTGAGTCTGTCATCTCTCTATCATGTTTCATTGTGAGTCCCTTGGAATCCTGGTTAGATTCATGTTAATCAGAGTTCCTAAACTTTCAAAGTTGATTGCCTCTATAATACTGTTGTTATTTACAATAAATTGTTTTCCTGGTTCTACTCACTTCATTTTGTATTAGTTCATTCAAGTTATCTCACCTTTCTCTGAAACCATTCCCTTCATTATTTCTTTTAATATAATAATCTTCTATCACATTCATATGCTCTAACTTGTTCAGCAATTACTGGATTAATGGGGTACCACCTTTGTTTCCAATTCTTTGCTAAGAAACAGAGAGAGGGGAGGATGGAGGGAGAGAGAGAAAAATGGAGGGGGAGAGAGAGAGAGAAAGTGGGGGAAGAGAGAGAAAGAAAAAAGGAAGGAGGAAGGGAGAGACAGAACACAGAGAGACAGAGACAGAGAGACAGAAAGAGAGAAAGAGAGAGGGTAAGAAAAGAAGAAAAAGAAAAAAAGAAGAGAGAGAGAAGGGGGGAAGGAGGGAGAGAGAGAGAGAGAGGCTATATTTTTGTATAAGTGGGTCCTTTTACACTTTCTTTGAACTGTTTGAGGATATAAACTTAGTAGAGGCACTTTTGGGTCAAAGAGTATACACAGTTTAATAGCTTTTGAGGTAGTTCCAAATTGCTTCCTAGAATAGCTGGACCATTGCACAACTCCACCAAGAGATCATGAATGTTTTCTTACAGTTATTTTCCTATAGCTCTTCCAATATTTACCATTTTCCTTTTTGATCAGTTTTGCCAATCTGATGGTTAGAAGATAGAATATCAGAGTTATAATTTGCATTTCTTCAATTGTCAGTGATCTGGAGAATTTATGTGGCTATTAATAGTTTAGTGTTTGTTTTTTTTCTTGTGAAATCTGCCTATTCATATCCTTTGACCATTTTATCAATTGAGGAGTGGTTCTTATCCGTATAGGTTTGAATTAATTTCCTACATATCTTATAAATGAGACCTTTGTCAGAGAAACATGTTACAAGGATTTTTTTTTTCTAATTTACTTGATTTTCTTCTTATTTTATGCAATCAAAACTGTCCATTTTACCTATTGGTATGCTTCTGTCTGAAGTTTGATCATGAACTCTTTCCCTATACATAGATCTAACAGGTAACTTTTCCTTGCTTCTCTAATTAATTTACTTATGTTGATTCTTTATGCCTAAGCCAGTTACCCATTTGGAACTTATCTTGTATATAGTGTAAAATTGTTGGTCTATACCCAGTTTCTGCCAGATTGCTTTCCCAAGAGTTTTTGCCAAATCACAAATCCTTGCTCTAATAACTGTTATTTCTGGGTTCGTCTACAGAGAAGCTACTGTGCTGATTTGTTCAAAATATTATATATTTAATTTGTTTCACTAATCAACCTCTCTATTTCTTAGCCAATACCAAATTGTTTTGATGATTATGGCTTTTTTGTGTAATTTAAGACCTGGCATTTTAAAACTCCCTTCCTTCCCATTTTTTCCCCATTAATTTCCATGAGTTTTTTTTAAACCTCTTATTCCTTCAAATGAATTTGGCTGTTATTTTTCTCTACAAAGTAATCATTTTGTAGTATGGCTTGGTAATGAATAAGTAAATTAATTTAGTTAATATTGTCATTTTTATTATATTAACTCAGCATTCCCATAAGCAATTGATATTTCTCCAAGTTTTAGATCAGTCCTTATTTTTATAGCATTACATAATTGTGTTCATATACTTCCTATGGGTTTGGGGGCAGGTAGAGTCCCAAGTATTTTATATTTTCTGTGGTAATTTTAAATGGAATTTCTCTTTCCATATCTTCCTGCTAGATTTTGTTGTTAATTTACAGAAATGCTAATGGTTTGTGTGGGATTGTTTATATCCTGCAATTTTGTTGGTTAATTATTTTAATTAGTTTTTAGTTGACTAAGGTTTTATTAAATAAATCATTGTATCATTTGGGAAAAGTGATAATTTTGTTTCCTCTGCCTATTTTTACTCCCTCAATTTCTTTATCTTATCTTATTGCTACAGCTAGCATTTCCAGCACTGTATTTAATAGTAAAGGGAATAAATACACATCTTTTCTTTATCCCTGATGTTATCTGAAAGGACTCTAGTTTATTCTTAGGATAGGTAGATGGTACAATGCATTAGAGTGCCAGCTGGGAATCAGGAAGCCTCATCTTCCTTAGTTTAAATTCAGTCTGACACTATATGACCTGGACAAGTCATTGAACCTTGTTTGCTTCGGTTTCTTCATCTGCAGAGTAAACTGGAGAAGAAAATGACAAATTATCTCCAGTATTTTTGCCAGGAAAATTCCAAATGGGTCATGAAGCATTGGACATGACTAAAAAATGACTAAACAACACCAAAGTTTGTTCCCATTACAGCTAATGTTGGCTGTTGGCTTTATATAGATCTTACTTAAGATATTAAGGGGAAATCAATTTTTGCCTATGTTTTCTGGCATTTTAATAAGAATGAGTATCATATATCATCCAAAGTTCTTCCTGCATCTATTGATATAATCATGTTCTTGTTATGAATATGGTCAATTATAATGATAGTTTTCCAAATATGGAACTAGCCCTGCATTCTAATATAAATCCAACTTGGCTATTGTACATAATCTTTGTGATATGTTGCTAGTATTTTACTTAATTTTTTTGCATCAATATCCATTAAGGATGTTGTTCTAAAATGTGTTTTTTTTTCTGTTTTAAGTTTCTCTAGTCTAAGTAATAAGATCTTGTTTGTATAATAGAAAGAATTTGGGGCAGATAGATGGTACAGTGGGAAACGTGTTGGGTCTGGAGTCAGAAAATCTGAGCTCAAATCTAGTCTTAAATATTTCCGAGCTGTGTGACCTTAGCAAGTTACAACTCCTACTTGTCCCTCAGTTTGGGGGAAGGCAGGTGATGCAAAAGATAGAACACCAGGAAGACCCAAGTTTAAACCTGGTCTCAAACACTTACTAGTTATGTGATCCTGGCCCTGTCACTCCTCATTGCTGGGAGGGAAGGAGAGAGGGAAACTTGGTAGGATTCCTTTTCCTACTTTTTTCAAATAGTTAAAGGTAATATTAGAATTAGAATTTAAATTGTCCTTTAAATATTTACTAAAATTCCATGGTAAATCTATCTGGTCCTAGATTTTTTTCCCCCTTTGGGACTTCATTTATGGTTTGTTCAGTTTCTTTTGTCCAAGATAGGCTTATTTAAAACGTCTACTTTTGTTCTGTTAATCTTTGGTATTATATATTCTTGTAGATATTTATATATTTTACTTGGCGTTTCGGTTTGATGGGCATGTAACTGAACAAAATAATTCCTAACAATTTCTTTTATTTCTTCTTCATTGGCTGTGAGTTCATCTTTTTCATTTTTTGATATTGGTATGAATGATTATCACTTGCAGGAGTGAGTAGATATATTCTGGGCCTTGTAGAACAGAAGTGTGAACAAGGGGTAAAAGGTACAGAGATGCCAATTTAGACTTGAAGTCAGAAAACAATTTTTAGTAATTAAGAGGTGTCCAAAAATGGAATGGGCTACCTCAAGAGGTGTTAGATTTCTCCTCCTTAGAGGTCTTCAAGCATATGGGTTGAACTAGTTGGCTTTTGAGGTCCCTTCCAAGTCTCTAAATTCTATGATTATGATAGAAGCAAAATTTCCTACTGCTCTGCCATGTAGTCTTGGACCAGCTTTTCACCAAGCTCTCCCCTTAGCAGACTAAGCTAGCTTTTCCTTAAATGGAATGGAACAGGGCCTTGGATTTAAGTGACTCAGGGGAGGAAGGTTTGGGGTTAGCCTCCTGATAATAGCATAAATAAGCCAGCTGTTCCCTGTGGTTTCTGACCTACAAAGCATCATGGATGACAAAGGCAGAAGGCTTCATTCAATTGAATCAAGGCTGGGTCGTCACTGAATAGCCTTCCCCAAGTAGGCCTAAATTTCCCCTTGTAACTGTTAACTGTTCCACAGAGCATCTCCTTTCATTCCAGTCTGTAACCTGAAGTACCAGCCAGTCTTGGTTTATCACTATGGTCCTCTGCTCAGAATTCCAATTGACTTTTGCAGGAAATATGGAAAGAAGTGAGCTGAAGGGCCAAGTTCTGATTATTACTCCATCTGACAAGATCAGAAATCTTCAGGTCTGATTCTGCAACACCCTGGGGCATCTCCTCTGGCATTTCCCATAGTGTTGCAAAATTTTCAAAGAAGAATGCCTTAGAGCAAAATCAATTTTAAAATATTTCACCATGGAGCCCTTGTTAAAGGAAAGAAGCCTGGACTGTAAAATCTAATGGTAGCAGGGTGTTGCAACTCTTAAGAGCCTTTGTATCCAGTGGGTAGACTCAGTATTCAGGTTGATTATATTCTCACCCCCAGAAGATAGGAATAAACAACTTTTTACCTTTAGGGAACTGAGTGATTTTCTTAAATTATCTTCTATTTCTAGATTCCATATTGGATTTAATACCATAAGAGTTTAAGTGACTGCTATGAATGATACTGTGCTAAATTCTTTGGATAGAAAGACAAAAACACAGTCCCTGCCTCCAAGGAGCTTACAATCCAGTGGAAAGGTGGGGAGAAGGCTTAGAGAAACTATATGAAATATTAATGCTTAGTTTGTGATTCAATATTTTTCCCTTAAGAGTTTTAGAAATAGTATATGCTTAAGAAATATCTGTTGCTAGACTAACTCTACAAAACATTAAATATGAACAAGGTAAAGGTTTTTTAAGGAAAATGTACCGAGGTAAAATTTGGAATATTAAAATTAATTCTCCTCATAAAATGCCTTTGCTGTTTCTGTTTTTCTCTCCAAAATCACAAGGGGTTTTGTGGACACTAGACAACTCTGTTTTGCCTCTGCTGATAGTTCGTTCCTCAGGTCCCTGGACTCCCTAAATTATTCTCTCTGAAATATTTCCTCTTGGCAGGATAGAAATTTTTCGCATATAAAGCATCAGTGGTTTAAAAATACCTTTTCTTTTGGGTACAGAATAAAATATTTATTAAGCTTTGCTTTTCATTTACAATGTCCATTTATGTAAACTTCTCAAAAATTTTGAAAACAAAAAGTTCCCAGGTTTTTAATATTGGTTTTTAATATGGTCTTAACGTTCTGCACCACTACCACTGCTACTACCAACATTACCCCTGCCACCAGTTATGAAACATTCCATTATATTTTTAATTTCTATAGAAAATGATGGCCACAAATTTCATTTTTCTCTTCAGTGATCATTTCTACAGTGAAACATGCAAAGTTCAGAGACCAATAAATCCCAGACCCAAAGTTACTATAAAAGATACAGAAAACAATTACAAGGAATGATGGGGTGGATTTCAGGAATTCAACTCTTTAGTTTTTGATAAGGGAAAATAGCATGTTCTTAGAAGGTATAATTTGCAGTTTATTCAGTAAATAGCTAAGACAGCTTGATGTACTAGAAAAAGCTCTAGGCTTGGTGAGCCTCCTATTTAAAAACCCTACCCCCATTAAGGACAGTTTGACTGTTAAATGGAATAGTGGACTACATTGGACAAGGACAACTCCATGACCCCTAAGATTCCTTCGGGTTACAATTCTATAATCATAACTATCATATTAAGTGTCAGGAAATACTTTATATATTTTTATCCTCACAACAACCCTGGGAGATAGATGCTATTATTATCCTCATTTTACAGATGAGGAGACTGAGGCAGATAGTCAAGTGACTTGCCTAGGATTGTGACTCAGGTTTTTCTGACTACACATGCAGAGTTCTATTCCCTGTCCCTAATCATTAAAAGAGGCTATTCACAGCTAAGTGGCACAGTGGATAAAGCACTGTCTGGAGTCAGAAAGACTCACCTTCCTGAGTTCCAATTTGACTCCAGACACTTACTAGCTATGTGACCTCTGAACACTTAATCCTGTTAATCTCAATTTCTTTATCTGTCAAATGAACTGGAAAAGGAAATGGTAAATCATTACAGTGTCTTTACTGATAGAACCCAAAATGAGATCATTAAGAGTCAGATTGGACTAAATTTTAATATAAGTTCCATGACACTCTGCCACCTTTTAATCAACCAAATATCTAAACAAATGAATCTATCAATAAGCATTTATTAAATTATAGGTTCTGGGGATACAAAGATAAAACCAAAGTAGTAACTGGCCTCAGGGAGCTTGCATTCTATGGGAAGATACAAACTGTTTACATATAAGTAAATAGGAAATATATAGGAAGTAAATACAGGATTATTTCACTGGGGTCAGGAATTGGCTGCTGGAGAGATCAGGAAAGACTTCCAGTGATTGGTGGTACTTTAGTTGAGGTCTGAAGGAAATGAGGGATGGATATAAGATTATGCAAAGGTCAAGAAATGGAAACCGGAATACCTTATATGAGGAAGAACAGTCAGGCCAGTTTGGCTGAAACATAAGACAGATGGTAGTAGTTGGATTTTTTTTTAATAATAGCTTTTTATTTCTCAAAATATATGCAAAGATCATTTTCAACATTCCCCTTGCATGTTTTTCTCTCTGCCTCTCTACCTTCCACCTCCCCACCCAGATAGCAAGTAATCCGATATAAGTTAAACATGTACAATTTTTCTAAATATATTTCCACATTTATCAAGCTTCACAAAAAAAAAAGAGAAAAAAGGTAAGAGGGAAAAAAAACAAGCAGCAAACAACAACAATAACAAAAAAAGTGAAAATACTATGTTGTAATCCACATTCAGTCTCTATAGTCCTCTCTCTGGATGCAAATGGCTCACCCCATCACAAGTTAATTGGAATTGGTCTAAATTGCCTCATTAATATGGCAGAAATTAGATATGGATCCACACTTAACACCATATACCAAGATAAGATCAAAATGGGTCCATGATTTAGGCATAAAGAATGAAATCATAAATAGATTAGAGGAACAGAGGATAGTCTACCTCTCAGACCTGTGGAGGAGAAAGGAATTTATGACCAGAGGAGAACTAGAGATCATTATTGATCACAAAATAGAAGATTTTGATTACATCAAACTAAAAAAATTCTGTACAAACAATACTAATGCAAATAAGATTAGAAGGGAAGTAACAGATTGGGAAAACATTTTTACAGTTAAAGGTTCTGATAAAGGTCTCATTTCCAAAATATATAGAGCACTGACCCTAATTTATAAGAAATCGAAGCCATTCTCCAATTGATAAATGGTCAAAGGATATGAACAGACAATTCTCAGCTGATGAAATTGAAACTATATCCATTCATATGAAAGAGTGTTCCAAATCACTACTGATCAGAGAAATACAAATTAAGACAACTCTGAGATACCACTACACACCTGTCAGATTGGCTAAGATGACAGGAACAAATAACGATGAATGTTGGAGGGGCTGTGGGAAAACTGGGACACTGATACATTGTTGGTGGAGTTGTGAAAGAATCCAACCATTCTGGAGAACAATTTGGAACTATGCCCAAAAAGTTATCAAACTGTGCATACCCTTTGATCCAGCAGTGCTACTACTGGGCTTATATCCCAAAGAAATACTAAAGAGGGGAAAGGGACCTGTATGTGCCAAAATGTTTGTGGCAGCCCTTTACATAGTGGCTAGAAACTGGAAGATGAATGGATGTCCATCAATTGGAGAATGGTTGGGTAAATTATGGTATATGAAGGTTATGGAATATTATTGCTCTGTAAGAAATGACCAGCAGGAGGAATACAGAGAGACCTGGAGAGACTTAAATCAACTGATGCTGAGTGAAATGAGCAGAACCAGAAGATCATTATACACTTCAACAACAATACTGTATGAGGATGTATTCTGATGGAAGTGGATATCTTCAACATAAAGAAGATCCAACTCACTTCCAGTTGATCAATGATGGACAGAAATAACTACACCCAGAGAAGGAACACTGGGAAGTGAATGTAAATTGTTAGCACTACTGTCTATCTACCCAGGTTACTTATACCTTTGGAATCCAATACTTAATGTGCAACAAGAAAATTGGATTTACACACATATATTGTATCTAGGTTATATTGTAACACATGTAAAGTGTATGGGATTACCTGCCATCGAGGGGAGGGAGTGGAGGGAGGGAGGGGATAATTAGGAAAAATGAATACAAGGGATAATGTCATAAAAAAAAATTACTCATGCATATGTACTGTTAAAAATTATAATTATAAAATTAATTTTAAAAATCGCCTCATTATTGAAAAGTCTGTCACAGTTGATCATTGATTGTAGTTAATTTTAAATACAAGATGGAATAGGGATGGATGTGAGTTTGATAGTCAGACGTGCTTTTGGTTTATGACTTGACAGTTGTATGGAGAAAGGATTGCAAAAGGGAGAGACTTGAGACAGGAAGCTCATTTAGGAATTGATTGCCATGGGTCTAAAACAGGATGGGGACCATAAAAATGAAAAGAAGAAAGTGAGCCATGTTGTTAGGCAGCAAGGTACTCGGGGGATCGAGAATGGGACTTACAGTCAGGCTAGACTTGAATTCAAACCCTGCCTCAAACACATAATTGTATAATCTTGAACAAGTCATTTATTTCTCTGTGCCTTATTTTCATCTCTAAAGCTGAGATAGTTTCATAGAGTTGTTCTGAAGATCCAATAATATATAAAAAGTACTTTGCAAATCTTAAAGCACTATACAAGAAGAATTACATATGTTTAACATATTGGATTACTTGCTATCTAGGACAGGAAGGGAAAAAAATTGAAACACAAGATTTTGCAAAGGTGAATGTTGAGAACTATCTTTGCATATATTTTGAAAATAAAAAGCTATTATTTTTTAAAAGGACTATATAAATGCCAGCTGTTATTATTGTGGAAGTAGAATAAGAAGACCCATTCAGAAGTATTTTTTGTGACTATGCGTTGGTTCCATATTGAAGAGCACAGAAGCTGGTCTTGACTAAAGGAAATTGGATTTTATTTAAAGCTTTGGATGTTATAAGCTTTTATTTTGTAATCAAAGTTAGTATCAGGAACCTCTCTTTACATGTTTTTGTACTAGAAAAAGTAATGTATTTGCTTGAAGAAAGCCTTCTATGAGAGTTCTACACAAGGATAACTACTTAAGAAAGCTGAACTTCCCTTCAGTGCATCAGTTTATATTCTGACCACTTTAGGATTTTGTTTTTCTTTTTAGCTTGAAAATATCATTATGCCATTACTATGGGATTGGGCCAACATTTTAATATAAATTCCACAATACTCTGTTGCCTTTTAAGATCACCTAAAGCAATTAGTCACTGAGAAAAAAATATTTACCTCAAATGTGATTCATAAATTAGAAGAGCAGAGCCTTTTGTAATTTAGCTACCTCCTACATTTCCAATCTTCTTACCTGTTAAATACACACCCTTTCTACACACACACACACACACACACACACACACACACACACACACACACACACACATATTCAAGATCCAAGGACCCGAGGACTTCCTTGCTGTTCCATAAACACAACACTCCTTCTCTCTGTTCTGGGCATTTTCTTAACTGTCTTACATGACTAGAATGTTCTCTCTCCTCATCTCTGTCTTTTGACTTCCTTGACTAATTTTAGTCCCAACTAAAATCCCATCTGCTACAGAAAGCCTTTTTTAGCCCCTCTTATTTCTTAAATCTTTGCTCTATTAACTATTTCCTATTTATTCAATATATGATGTGTAAAAATGTTTGCTTCTTGTTTCTCCCATTTGATTGTGAAATTCTTGAGAGTAGGAAATGTCTTTTGTCTCTTTTTGTATCCCCAGTGCTTAGCACAATACCTGGCACATAGTAGGTATTTAATAAATATTTATTAACTAATTGCCTAAAAAGGTCTATCTGGGCAAGAACAATCTCAGATCCAAAGGCTAATATGTCTGCTAACACACTTAGTTGGCTTAATGGGAGGTCTGATGACTTGTGTCTCCTCAACCCACGGGGCAACATTTTAAATACATGAGGCAGTATTTTAAATATTCATTTCTGTTTATCTGGGACTTGGGCAGATTGGAAAAGGAAGGAGACAAAATTCCTTGGAAAAATGATAACTAAGAATTATAACTACTCTTAAAAAGAAGATAAGGGAATGCTGGAATCCAGGAATGGTAGGTCATTGCCAAATATATTAGAACCACCTTAGAATTTAAAATTAATACTCAATACTCAAGAAACTATTCCTCCCCTCCCCAGGTTTTGATAAGAATCAGAAAGTCTTTGAGAGTAGAGCAGAGAGATGACGGTGATGGTGCAGAAGGATGTTTGGATACATCACAGGGGAAAAAAGGAGAAAGGATTTGCAAGCTTCACCTTTGCTTCTGTAAGTGCAGAAATTTTTTGTTTCTGCTTGGGTGCCTTTCTGTTATTCTATCTGGCTTATTATTTCTGCTTTGGTTTGGGGGTTTTATTTGGGGAAGTAATAGGTATAAAAATAAACTTGGACTTTGGTTTTGAGGGATGCATTTGTGTGTCCCATTTCCTTTACTGACTTTTGACTCATTTATTGCTACTGTCTCATCAAGCTTCTCCTTATAGTCGTGGCTCAGACGGAGGAATGGTTAATAGGAAAGTTCAGAGTTTACTCTGTGAGCCTGGTCATCTGTCTTCTTCAATAATAGTAGGTAGTGCCAGCTAAAGTACTGGTCACAGATTATTAATAACAGATAATTAATTGGGGCACAGCGGGTAAAGCACTAAGTATGGAATCAGGAAACCCTGAACACAGATTCAATCTCACACATTTCCAAGTGTGATTCTGGGTAAGTAATGTAATCAGTGTTTGCCTCTATTTCCTCAATTTTTAAATGGGGATAATGATAGTACATACTTCACAAAGTTGTATGAGGGTCAAATATTTACATATATACATATATATTTATACATATACATATATATTTATATGTACACACAGAGACATACACACAGAGATGTCTATAAAGTGCTTTGTAAACATTAAAGTACTATATTCTGAATCTTCCTACAATATCCCAAGTTAACTTTTGTTTGAAGACTTCTAGACAGGGAGAAAGAACTCCCTACTTCCTAAAGCAGCTCACTCAATTTGGGGATAACTAAAACCTTGGGAAGTTTTGCTACATATTGAGCTAAAAACTGTCAATCTGCAACTCTCGATTATTGTTCCAAGAAGAATGAGCCTAATCAATATAGTAGCCTTTGAAACATTTGAAGATAGCTATCATGTCATTCCATGCTTCCCTTCACCAGGTTAAATGCCCAAATTCCTTCAGTCAGTCAGTCAACAAACGAAATATTTTAAAGTATTTACTATGTGCCAGGCAATGTGCTAAGTACAAAAAAAGATTAAAACACAACCCCATCCCATAAGAAGCTCACAATTTATTAGAGAAATCAACAAACAAGCATGCAAGATAAAAAGGAAATAATTAAAACAGAAAAGTCACTAGAATTAAGATAAATTGAGAAAAATAACATGAGGAAACTGAAAAAGAGAGGAGATATGAGCATGGGGGAGCATATAGTAGAGATGATGTAGAGGAGATTGGAGAGCAACCTGCAGAAGAATGAGAAATGGTTGGCTTCTTTAAATGGTGGTGTTGGAAGAAGCCATTCAATCAAAGAAAGAGGCAAGGTTTCAGGGATAGAAGGTACTACCAAAATGTGATTTCCAGGACCATAGTGAGATACCGAAGCAGTAAGCCATGGTGGAGAGATTCAAAATGCTACCTAGAGAGGAATGAGACCCAATCTGGAGTCAATTCTTGCATGGCATTTCCTGCAGACCCCTCAGAATCCACGTTATGCTCCTCAGATACTCACGAATTTATTTATTTATGTCTTTTCTGAAATATGGTGCCTCAGACTGAATATAAAACAGTGGAGACTTCTATCTCCATTTTGGCCACTATTTTGTCCTGAATTCAGACCAAGATCATGTTAACTTTCTTATTATTGGGGTACCTAGTTGGTGTAGTGGATAGAGCACCAGCCCTAAAATCAAGAGGACCCGAGTTCAAATCTGGTATCAGACACTCAAGGGAAAAAATAACTTTTTTTTATTACATTTCACTTTTTACTTCTATTGAACTTGAAGGTAAAAGGAATAAACATTTATTAAGTTCCTACTATGTTCCACACATTGTGCTAAATACTTTACAAATATCTCATGTAAATGGAGAGGAGAGAGGAACTCACATTTTTAAAAAATGTTTTTTAAATTGTTCTTATATGTAATCGTGGGAATAAACATACATGTATGTATATATACTATATATAATTTGAATCTCACAACAATCCTGTAAGGTAGATGCTAGAATTATCCTCATTCATAGTTAAGGAAACTGAGGGAGATAAAGGTGAGTGATGTTCCCAGGGTCACACAGCTTGGAAGTATGAATTTGAATTCAGGTTTTTCTGACTCCATGCTCAGTGCTTTATCCACTGCACCAGCTAGTTGCCTCAAAGTCAAGAAATGTCTCTTTCAGAGTCAGTCCTGTGCATTTGATCAAATCAAGTGATCAGAACAAAGGTCAAATTAAAATTATAAAGATGCTATAGGAAATTACAACAGCACCAACACAACATTCTGTTGACTAAAAGTGGGGAGAGGATCTAAAGAGATAGAGAAGGAATCCTGATTTGTATCAAGAGTTTAGAAAAGGGTAGAAAAATGTGTCCCAGAAGAGGAAAGGAAGAAAGACCAAAGACTGATAACTAAAGAGACAGCTGTCTCTTTTTGAAGAGAGGAGATGAATATTCTAAAGAAGAAAAGGAAGCAGCCCCTTATGTCCCAGAAAATGAAGATGTGATTCTACAAGTGCCATCAAGGGAGAGATCATGCTCTGATCCAAAGAACAAGAGAAAGGAGAGAGTACAACAGCTGATAATTTCTTCCTGAAGAAGGTAGCAGTAACATTGTCTTTCCAAGGCATGTATTCGGCATATGACACAGAATCTACCAGGATCCATCAAACCTAATGATTAATGCCTATTTGATGTAAGTCTAAATTGAGAGTTACCAAAAAGAATTGCTAAGAACTTGGGCAAGAAACTGAGACCCTCAAGAATTTCTGTTATAGACTAAAGGCCAGATCTTCTGAAGAAACAAGCACATTTGAGAAAAGAACAGCTGGTTAAGAAAATGGTGTGGAGAATAGGGTTTGGATCACACCTTTAAAAGCAGCCATAATTAGCCATAACTGCATCAGGGTCAAATTTATTTATGGGTGTGAGTGCATTTTGGCAGCAGAGAAGGCAGGAGTAGTCACCAGGGTGAGGGGTCAGGCCATAGCCCACGATGGCCTACTGTAGAGTTGGGAGAAATGAGCTATGGCAATGGGACCCTAAAAGTAGGGAAAGGCCTGAGAGTGCTAGGATAATACATAAGGTGGAGGAACAGTGCTTGACTTGAGAAGAAGTAATATTCCCAAGATGGACAATATGGGGCAAAATAATTAATGTCATAACTATCAGATAATGGAGACATGATGAAATAGCCATTTGTCCAGAGGGACATTAGTGCCACTAAAGTTCAAAATAAGTAAATAATGTGAGTTCATAGCCAGTAAAGCTGGCTTCTTTATAGAGACATATTGTCTAGAATTAATTTTGCTATGCTGAGTTCTGGCTCAACTAGTTTTTAGAGCATTGAACTTTGGAAGGACAAAGATCAGCTGGAAAGAAGGGAGAGGTAGTGAAGACCTTGAGAGCCTAAAAGAGAGGACATCAAGGAGGAATATCAGAGCTATCTTCAAATATTTCAAAGGCTATTAAGTGGAAAATGGATTAATCTTATTCTTCTTGGTTCCAGGAAGCAGACCTAGGATCACTGGCTAAAAATTGAAGAGGCAGATTTTAGGAGTGAAATTCTAATTCTTATATCTAGGTGCCATAATGCATAGGGGACTGGGCTTTAGAGTCAGGAAGACCTGAGTTCAAATTCTGACTTAGATTCTTACTAGCCATGTGATCCAAAGCAAGTCACTTAATTTCTCTGCACTTCAATTTCCTTATTTGCAAGCTAAAAGTAATCATTGCACATACTTCTCAGAGTTTTTGTGAAACTAAATGAGATAATAGCATAAAGCACTTTGCTATATAAATGCTAGGTTTTTAAATTATTAGTTATCCATAGCCAAAATAAGCTTCCTCTACCTCTATTCAAAGATACATCATTATATTCAAACTTAGACATTCTAGTCTAGTAGTAAATACATGAAAAGCAGAGCCTGAGGCTTTATGTTTTCCCTTCCTAGAATCACAGAATTATAAACTATAAGGAGTCCAGAGGTCATCTGATCCAACACATTCCCAACCCAGAAACCCCTTTAAACAACAACCTCAAAGAATAGTCATCCAGCCTCTGTTTGAAGAGCCCCAAGACAGGGAGAGTGTACTGCCTCACAAACAAGGCCATTTTGCTCTGAGGATTAAAATGTTTTTTTTTTTCTTTTCTTTTACATCTAGCCTTAAACTTTTATGTCTGCAATTTCTATCCATAGACCAAACTTTGATTTTGTATGAAATTACTAAATGAAGAAGTTCCATGCATAATTTCCAAGAACTAAGTCTTTTCGTTGTTTTAAATCCTTAAAAAAGAGATCTTTTAAAAGTATATCTCATCCAAAAGTCTGTCTGTCTGTCACTATCTGGATGTCTCTTCTCCCCATCTTAAGTGGATGTATTTGTGTGTCCTGTATCAGTCTCTCTGTGCATATTAGTGTCTGTATCTGTTTTCTTCCTGCTCTTCCCATTCCCTTCCTTCCTCCTTCCCTCTCTTCCTCACTCTCTAGAAATAGTTTGTGCATTTGAGCAACCTAAAAACAGTACAGTAGCATCTTCCTGGATAAACTGTTCACTGACCATGAACTATCTACAAAGCGAGTTATTTTGGGTATAGCTTTTGAAGACAGAAAATCCTTCTTCTTTTTTCATGGAGCTTTTATCAACGGGGAAAAAAATAGAATTTTTGCTAACAAGAAAAACAATTCTTAAGGCCCAACCTGAAGCTCTCCCAGAGAAACCATTGATTCAGCAAACTGTTCTTTCCCGTAATCCCATTCCCTTGGTGATCCTTCATCATGTTCTCTTGCTAAGCTCTTCAGTGCAGAATGTCTCCTTTTCATAGCCTCTGGGGTGGGGGAAAATTGGCAGTGACTATAATGATTGTATGAATACAAAACTTTCCCATCAAAATCTAGGCAAGTCAGTCCCTGTTTTTAAGCTGTGGATTTGTTTTTCCCCCCCTTTGCATGTTTATTTTGTTCCTTTTCTCCTTTGCTAGAGACTTGCTACAAAGTCTCCAAAGAGATTTTAGCAGCATAAAGCAGCAGCTGTCTAGTCCCCATCAGAATTTCTGGCTCCGTCGCAATTGGAAGAGGAAGCCAGGCAAGGATGGATGGCTGCAGAATTCACTTTGTTTCATACTGAAATCACAGAACTGGAAGCTTTGATTTAAATGTAGATTTTAAAGATTAATTAGCAAACAAAAATTCAAAATGTCTTGTGTTTCCTCTTAGCTCTCTTTCTCTTCCCACCTGGGCTGTGAATTGTACAAATTAAGAATGTCCTCCATTGCATTTTGTCCTCTCTTCCATGGAAGAGTATGTGACATATTATATATGAAGACATAATTTCTTCCTTTATAACTCTCTATATAATCAGGGAGAAGGATAGTGTTATAACTATTGTCAATTCTCTGGCCAAATAGAAGATGGTAATTTCAGTTGAGTCAGCACTATGGCAAGGGACAGTACCAAGTCCCTAGGAGATAAAACTGCATTGTTCTGCAGTTATGGAAGTAGGCAAACACTGGCACACTGCAGTTGGTGATTAAGAAGGAAATGTGAACCTTTCCACTGGTCTAGGCATTGTAGAGGAGTTTTGAGGCAGTCCCAGTTGTTTTCAAACAGTAATTCAGACTTAGATGAGGTTTCTGAAGTTCAGAAAAGTTGTGGCTACATTTACCGAATCCTTGAAAGACTTATCCGATACAAATGTTTCTGTGTATCTCTTTACCTCAAGAAAAGAGATCCCTGAGAAAGCAATGTATAAGTATCTCCCCTCTTTCTAGGTCTCTCAGGTGCTGTGACTACACTTGATACTTTCCCATTGGCTAGGGAGAAGTCAGGAGGATCTAACTTCAAATATGGCCTCAGATACTTACTAGTTGTGTGACCCTGGGCAAGTCACTTAACCCTGTTTAAATCTGTTTCTCATCTGTAAAATAAGCTGAAGAAGGAAATGGCAAACCCTCCCAGTATCTTTAACAAGAAAACCCTAAATGTGGTCACAAAGAATAAAAAGTGAGTGAAACAACTACACAAAATTTGTATAGCTGGAGGGGATCTTCAAGGACATTTTGGCTAACTCCATGTTACAATGAGGAAACTGAAGTTCAGAGAAGTTAAATAATTTACCCAGCTTTACACAGGTAGTAGCAATGGAATTTAAATATGTGACTCCATGTCTTTCTTTCCATGTATGACTTCTTATATATTTTCCTTGATAGCATGGGAGCTTTATTGAAACAGCCTAGGCTTCTTCTCTAATAAAGCACCTGCTTAAGCTTCCACTCCCATCACCTTCAGAGGCAATTTGAGGGGCCAGACATAATTACAATGTGAAACATAAATCCACCTCGCTGGATCTCAGTTTAAAAATGAGAAGATCAAACTAGATGATCTCCAAAATTGTTTCTAGCTCTAACATTCTGCATTTCTGTGAATCTAGCCAAAACAGTTGAAAGATATTTTTTTTTCATCAGAGGCTGCTGCTCCCAATAACCATGCAACCAAGTATCTCCTCTCCAATGACAAAGTAGGGCGAACTTACCAGGCACATGTGTTCTCCCAGGAACACAGAAAAAAATGCATTTTTCCCCTTTACAGAGACAGAAGTTTCACAAGACTTGCATATTTTTTACTTATATTTTCAGATTTTTTTCAATGTATAAAATCACTAATGATGACTTTTTCCCCTTTCTCTTTTCTTTTTCTTTTCTCTTTTATAAAAAAATACTATTTGTTAGTATGCGGCCCTCTGAGAGAGGAAGAAGGGATCTTGGGGAGGGTGGTTATGGTAATAGAAAAAAAAGGAGGGAAAAAAGAGAAAAAGGGAGGGGAAAGGGAAGCTGGAGGAAAGGAAGGAAAGGAGAACTACACCTAGAACCTAACCCAGAGGAAATATAGACATTCTTGCAACAAGAGGAAAGTTAGACTAACCACTGGACACTGCAAAGAAAAAATTCATCTGGGTCCTTTACAAGAGAATTCACAAGGTCCTTTAAAAAGTTTCTCATACTATCCCTGCAGCAATAAGAACTCAATGAAGATCTTTTTTTTTTTGAACTTTGTGATCTGCATCACTCTGTTAAAAATTTCTCTAATTGTTTTATTTCTTTTTTTTTATTTATTATTTCTCTTCTGGGATACAGGACTCCATTTTGCCACCCATCAGGTAACTTTCCAACTCCCATCCTATCTCACCTTTCCCTAATCCCAATTTTCAGTTTCTTCTCCCTGTTAGATTATAAGCTTCTTGAGGGCAGGGACTGTTTTATGCCTTCCTTTGTGCAGTGGGAGAGTAGGTTCAGTAGGTAAACAGTGCCAAGAGTCCCAGACTTATTTCTCTTAGGAAAGGGCTTTATTATCACAAAAGCAGCCTCAGGGAACCTTCTGATCTAAGGAGTTTGCCTGATATTTATAAAATTTATAAAATAATTTGTAAAATAAGGCTTGTGTCCTCCCAAGGTAACTCTTTAATCACTGGAACTAACAAGT
Source organism: Sminthopsis crassicaudata (assembly GCF_048593235.1). Lineage (NCBI taxonomy): Eukaryota > Metazoa > Chordata > Mammalia > Dasyuromorphia > Dasyuridae > Sminthopsis > Sminthopsis crassicaudata. Next base: position 433,066,021 of record NC_133620.1, read on the forward strand.
ATCTGCTGGGACCCCAGACCTGGAAATACTCAGCACAAACCCAAACATCCTACACCTGGCTGAATGGGTAACAGCATTCCCAAGCAGAAACTACCAAAAGCCCTGCTGGGGCCTATTTGTATTCCTAATTGTTAACACAGTGCCTGGAACATAGTAAGTGATTAATAAATATTTCTTGACTCTGAAATAAGGGAGGACACAATCAACATGACCTATGCAAGAGAATCTCCAGATAGAATTAGAAGGATGTTCCCAAAAGGCACAATAGTGATCTACAAGTAACAGATTATCACCTGCTCTCTACAGGTGCAGTGGTGATCTACAAGTAACAGATTGTCACCTGCTCTTTATCTCTAGAATTCTTGGGGCCTCTCTGCCAAAGGAATCTACACACCATCAACTGGTGGGTCTGTAAGTTCTAGCTGAGCTCCTCATTCCATAACCTTGGTTTTAATTGAATAGCCCAAACTGGCTCTTCTTCTAGTGATTAAAGTATATGGAGCTCTCTCCAGTGAGAGGACCAATAAAAGAATGTGTTAGACTCTATATGGCAAATACAAACTACGCTTATGTGACTATTATTATCACACGGTGAGAGGGACAGGGGTAGGCTCTCTCATAAGGTCATTGACTTAAACTAGAAGAGACTCTTTTATCTGGCACCTGTTAATTTAAAAATAATGATAAATGTTAAGGAAAAATTGAAATTCTTTTAAAATTTCACAACATTCTAGATTCTGCTTACTATAGCAATCCCTCCTAATACCCATACAGAGCCTCCCTTTCCTCTCACCTCATCTATTTGTTAAGCACATGTAAAATGAAGGGAATCATCTCTAAAATCCCTGACAGCTGTAACATTCTAAGATTCTATTTATGTATATAATGTGCATTGCATTCAGCTCTTGCCCAAGCCCCGACCCAATGCATTCTCTACCAACAGACCTAGCAGGCACCATCAATCAAGTGGCAAAACGTTTCATTAGAGCAGAAAAGCAAAGTAAACAGAGAATATTTCAATAGAATGATTGAAGCAATCAAATGATTCTCAGAACTCCTCCTCTACCAAAATGGATATAATTTTCCACAGACTCCCACACTGATGGGGAAGGAAATAAATTCCCAGGAACCCCACAATCTGATGTGAGGAAGAATGGAATCCTTGCTGGAATAACTCTCATGGTTTTATCTCTTGGCAAAAAAAAAAACCCAAAACAAAACAAAACAAAACAACAACAAAAAAACAAAAAGCTGTGGCTCACTTTGTCTCAGCTCCATCTCTCACGGATTTCTTAGCTTGATCTCAAGCCCCTTTACCACTGGCGTTTTGCTCTCCTTTGCCAGTCATCATTCACTCTCCTTCCAAGCCTTGCTCTGCCAACAAAGCTGCTGCTGCCATCTGCTGAGGCTGCTAACCATTTCTTCTTCCAACAGGGAATACTAGTGACCTTTCAATACAAGACCACACTGGGCCAATAGACCTTAGCATAGATTGGACCTACAAGGCACCCAGGTGACAAACACAAAAGGTCATTCAGACTAGTGTCAAGACCTTGCTTATTCATAGCCTCTGATGAAAGAGTCCCCAGCCTTTTTTAATAATATCTTCATTACTCAGCCAATTTATTAGGTGCGTTCAGTTCTTTGTGACCCCATTAGGGGTTTTCTTGATAAAGATACTAAAATGGTTTGCCAGCTCTGACTCGGGTTCATTTTACAGATAAAGAAACTGAGGCTACAAGTTAAGTAACTGGCCTAGGGTAACATACCTAATAACTGTCTGAGGCTGGATTTGATCTCAGTTCTGATTCCAGATCCAATGTTCTGTCCACTGTGTCACCTAGCTCCCCATCCCCACTCCCCCATAACTTGATCAGAATGAGTTAATCCCTTTCACCTCTGGCCCATGGTGCTGACTAAGTAACTCAATATAATCCACTTTCCACTGAACCTTTCTAAGGCAAGGGAAATGTACATCACTTTTTTCTCCCATTCAGTTCCTGTCATGCCCCAGAAACTAGCATCAAGGTCATTCAAATTAACCTGAAGCTTCCATAATTTTCAAGAGAAAGGAAAAAGTATTTACTAAGTGCCTACTATGTGCCAGGCTAACTGCTTGACAAATATTATCTCATCTGATCTTCACAACAACCCTGGGAGGTAGAAGCAATTATTATTCCTGTTTTACAGAAGAGGAAACTGAGGTAAACAGTGGTTAAATGATTTACACATCAAGGTCCACACAACTTTAAGTGTCTGAGTGCTTTTATTAACATAAAGCCCCTATATTAATGCTAGCTATTGTTATCATTATTATTTGTAAAGTGCTTTGTAAATCATAAAGTACTATATTAATGTTAGCTGTTATGATTATCATTATTATTTGTAAAGTGCTTTGAAAATCATAAAGCACTATATTAATGCTATCTATTATTATTATTACTATCATTATTATTCTTAAAGTGCTTTGCAAACCTTAAAGCACTACATACAAATGGCAGTTATTATTGTTGTTGTTGTTATTTTTACAAGGGAATCCAAACAAAACTTGAGGGTCATATTTTAAGACAGAAGGCATGTATAGATTGCCAATTTAGAGAAAGGACTGACTAGAGGAAAGAATGGTGCCTTGTTATGGATTCCCGTGAATCCTTTGGGTTTTATTGCACTATTTATAGTCTATTGTGAATCTTTCATATTTTCTAAATTAAGTCTGTGGGGTGAAATTAAGGCCACTTTTTGTCTTACACGCACTGTTGCTCTGAGTGCTTTCATGGGAAGTTGAGTCTTTTTACACATATCCGTGGATACCTACATATAAGCTAAAATTCTGATTTTCCCAGAGGAAATACTAAGGACAAAATGAGTCAAAGGAATTTGGTTTGAGTGGAATCCCTCTCGACTGAACCCAATCTATTAAAAACCCAAAATATTGCTTCCGAGTCATTAGTTACAACTGCATAAAGAAGATTAATGTGGTAATACTGACAAGGATGAATTAGAAGGAAAAGACACTGTAAGCTAGGAGACCTGGTAAGAAGCTTATTGTGGTAGTGGAGGCAATGAACTTGTAATTGGAATGATGGTCATGGGTGTAGAAAGACAATAATTCATTCACAAGATATTGCAGAGGTAATAATCACCAAGATACAAAAAATGATTGGATAAGGGATATAAAGGAGAAAGAAAAGTTAAAAAAAAAAAAATAACCCCTAACATCTGTGATTGGATGAATAGTGGCTCCAGTTCAAGAAATGTGGAATCAGAAAGAGAAGTTAGTTTGATAAATGATAAATTCTGTTTTGGACATGTGTAATTTTAGTGTTGTCAGAACTTCAGTAAGTAATTGGCAACATGGGTGTTGAGTTTGGAAGAAAAGTCAGGGCTGGAATAAAGTCTTGAGAGTCACTTACATAGAGGCAATAGTTGAACCCATGGGAATGAGGAAGATTTCTAAAGGAGAATGAGAGAAAAGGAAACAAAGCAAGGCATCTGGGTGGTGCAGTGGATAGAGTACCAGGCCTGAAGTCAGGAAAACCTGAGTTCAAATTTGACCTGAGTCCCTTAATCACTTAACACTTCCTAGCTGTGTGATCCTGGGCAAGTCACTTTTGCCTCAGCCAAAAAAAAAAAAAAAAAAGAGGGGAATAAATATCTACCTTATGGAATTAGGAAAAAAAGCAAGATTACTAAGAAGGAGCATTCAGAGAGGAAGGTTATCTCAGAGACTAAAGGGGAAATAGGGTATCAAGTAGAAGAGAGTGGTCCTCATAAATCATCAAATGAGATGATATAAGAGAAAGCTATAAATTGTGAAACCATGGGGCAGCTAGATGGTGCAATGGATAGAGCACCAGCCCTGAAGTCAGGAGGACTTGAGTTCAAATATGGGATACAACACTTCCTAGCCATGTGATCCTGGGCAAGTAACTTAACTCCAATTGCCTCAGTAAAAATAAATAAATTGTGAAACCTTTAAAAAGTCAGAAATTTCTATCATTATTCCATCTCTTAAAATATGTCTGGGCAACTACATGGGGCAGTGGATAGAACACCAGACTTAGAATCAGGAAGGCTCATCTTCCTGAGTTAAAATCTGGCCTCAAACATTTATTAATTATAAATGGCCAAGTGACTTAATCCTGGTTACCTCAACTCCCTCATCTGCAAAATGAGCTTAGAAAGGAAATGGCTAGGATATACTATAAAATATAAAATATTTAATATGTATGGGAATGCCTGCCATCTAGGGGAGGGGGTGGAGGGAAGGAGGGGAAAATTTGGAACAGAAGGGAGTACAAGGGATAATGTTGTAAAAAAAAAAATTTTACCTATGAATATGTACTGTCAAAGAAAATGTTATAATTATAAAAATTAATTAAAAAAAAAAGAAAGGAAATGGCAAACCATTCTAGTATCTTTGCCAAGAAAATCCCAAAAGGGATCATGAAAAGTTAAATGTGACTGAAGTGATTGAACAATCACAACAACAAAATTATGCCTAAAATTCATTTGAAATACAAATTCCCAATTTAACATCATGATGGAGGAGAAATGACTACTTTAATCAATTAATACCGGAATTCAAAAAACTCCAATCACCTTAGATGATTTCTACCTTACGTTTATAAAGTCATTTTTTACATACTGTAATTAACATTTCTAAGTGCTTTTAACTTCCTTAGTTTTTAGAATAGGAAAAAATTTGTAAGTAAAATGTTACTTTGTTTGTTTTAAATGCATTTCTGAGCTGGTAATGTGTTCATCCCAGCATTCTCCGGGATTGTGCTCTTAAACACTTTGTTGTGAATAATGATAACAACATACATGAAAGACCTGGTGCCAACTATTTTGTATGAGTACACATTATTCATCCTTTCCTTATGTCCTTAAATTAAGCTATTAAGTCTTTCTCACATTGGAGTCAACAAACTTAGAATTTGCCACTGTATTTTTCTGTCACACATAAGAGATTGGTGATCTTTACGGCAACTTGAACTTCATTTTGATCAAACAAAATCCAGGAAAATACAGATGTCAAAGAAAGCTAACTAGAAAGTAGTTTTAGTTTCTAAGCTGTTTGAATCATACCTATATCCATGGCATACAAAAAGTGTGTCAAGAGAATATAGGAAATATTTTGTAAATTTTTTTATTATTCTATTGAAATTAATTGATAGGGGTTTTTGGTTTTATTTTTCTTTTTTTGTTTTTTCTGTGAAAACAGGTAAGTAGTACAATAAAGAGAATGCTGGGAGTCAGGAAAACTCAATTTTTTTCATTCAAACTCATCCAGTCTCAGACACTTATTAGCTGTTTGGTCCTGGACAAGTCATTTAATTCTGTTTTTCCTCATTTGCAAAATAAGCTAGAGAAGCACATGATAAACCATTATAACATCTCCCCTAAGAAAACCTTAAATGGGCTTGGACATGGAGAGTTCGACACAATAGAGTGAGTCCCGGGAGTCAGTAAAATCCTGGACAAGTCACTTAACTCTGTTTTTCCTCATCTGCAAAATAAGCTAGAGAAGAACTTGGCAAACCACTATAGTATCTCCACCAAGAAGTTGGACACGACTTCAAAATAACTGAAGAACAACAAAAATTTCTTCTGTGCCGTTGCATGATAAGCTCTAGAATTTTTTTTTTCCATGTTGAATAGTGGGTATAGGAAGTTATACTAGAAGGGATGTGGGGGCCAAAAAATGCCCAGAACTCCTATTCTATTTCCTATCTTTCTTACTGAGTTCTGCAGTTCTTGTGCTATACCACTTGCTTCTATTACTCAAATACAATGTATAGTGAGTGATGATTTGGGGGGGACAAAAAGACCCAGAGGGGTATTATTGTATTATAACTTAGCTGTAAAATCATCACTTCAGTGAGCTCTGAGCACCTGAGCCCCAGAACCACTCAGAGTGAGCAACACAGAGGCCCGGATAATGAACCCATTCTTTTGTTGACCCAGCATTTGATCCAACCTGACATTTTACTTGAAGCTGGCGTCCAGGAAAACGTACCACTACAGATGGAAATTTTCCCAGCATCATCCAGACGCTGTTTATTAATCCTCTGTCAAGCCGGCCCAACTGTGCTCTGGCAGCTGCAAAAGAGAGGCGGCCATGGCACAGATGGTGCTCTCCTCACGTGGCCCACTACACCGGCTCTAGCCCTCTCACGTGGCAGGCTTCAAGCCACAAGCCACATGGGGCCTCAGAGCATTTTGTAGTCAGTACCACCTGCCCCCTGCTGTCATCTCCACCCCTCTGGGCTACAGCTACAAGAGAAGGAAGGTGACAAAGAGAGGATGAAGGTGAAAGGGGGAAGCAGAGGAGAAAGGGGTTGGGAGATCAGTCTAGAAAGGAGTAGGAGAAGGACAACCCCAGCTTCATACCACCTGCTGCCATTGGTCAGAAAAAGCACTTGCGAGGCCTCCAAGTCCTTTCCATGACTCCGAGACTCAGGGAAAATGTTTGGAAAACTGTTATCATTATAGTTCATATCCCAGTTGTAACTAGGGTGGCGCTACCAGGGCTTATCCCAAGAGCCGAAATTTAGAGGGCACAAAAATGTACCCCTATTGAGTTATTAACTATTCTCCCTAGCACCTCCCCACTCTTCTATTTTTCCTAGCCCCTTCACATTCCCAACAACTTCTCCCATAGGAATTAGTTTCCCAGGTTCTCTTCCCTTTTAAAAGATAGCATTACAAAGTGAAATGAACAGAACTTGGAAATCATTACACAGGGCAATAACAAGATTATACAATGATCAATTCTGATGGATGTGGCTCTCTTCAACATTGAGATGATTCAAACCAGTTCCAATTGTTCAGTGATGAAGAGAGTCATCTACACCCAGAGAGAGGTCTGTGGGAACTGAGTGTGGATCACAACATAGCATTACCACTCTTTCTGTTGTTATTTGCTTGCATTTTTGTTTTCTTTTTCTTCCTTCTTGATCTGATTTTTCTTACGCAGGAAGATAACTATATAAATATGAATACATATATTGGATTTAATACATACTTCAAGATATTTAACATGTATTGGACAACCTGCCAGCTAGGGGAGGGGGTAGGGGAAGGTGGGGAAAAATTGGAACAAAAGGTTTTGCAAGGGTCAGTGTTGGAAAAATTACCTATGCATATGCTTTGTAAATAAATAAATTATTAAAAATAAAGATAAAAGATAGCATTACATTTTATTTTCTTTCTCATTTTTTTTTCCTTTTTGATCTGATTTTTCTTGTGCAACAAGAAATATGTAAATAAGAATTGCACATGTTTAACATATATTAGATTACATGCCATCTAGGGGAGGGGATGAGAAAGGGAGGAAAATTCAGAACACAAGATTTTTGTAAAGGTGAATGTTGAAAATTATCCATGTATATATTTTGAAAATATAAAATTTTAATTTAAAAAAAAAGATAACATTAAAGGGATCTTCTCCTTCCCCAGTGATTGATTTGAGAGCAGATTTAGAACTCCTTTCCTTAGATGTCACTGCATATTCCTCATCCCCAAATGCCAATTAACACCTGACTTTTACAATACCTTTTTATAGAGAGTCCTAGGAACAACTGGATAGCACACTGAATAAAGCACTGAAGTCAAGTAGACCTGAGTTCAAATTGAGCCCCAGACATTTACTAGCTGTGTGACTCTAGGCAAGTCATTTGACCTCTTCCAGTTGCCTGCTTTCTCCTCTGTAACATAGGGGTAATTGCCCAGCACATAATAAGCACTATATAATTTACATATTTTATTGAAACTTATTTATTTTTAATACACATTGTTTTATGAATCATGTTGGGAGAGAAAAATCAGAGCAAAGGGAGAAAAAAGAAATTTAAAAAAACACAAAAAGGGGAGGCTAGGTGGCGCAGTGGATAGAGCACCAGCCTTGAATTCAGGAGGACCCGAGTTCAAATCTGAGACACTTAACACTTCCTAGATATATGACCCTGGGCAAGTCACTTAACCCCAGCCTCGGGGGGGGGGGGGGGGGGGAACACAAAAAAGAAGTGAACATTAGCTATTATAATAGTAACAACAACACCGTTTCAGTTGAGCCTTGAAACACTTCAGTGAGGGAGATCAAAAATATGTGCAAATGGCAAAATAACTTGGTATTCCTTTTAAATATATAATCAAGTTATCATATAATTTTCTTCCCCTTCCCTCTTTCCTCATATTTCAATATAATTGGATTCTTTTATAATCCTCTATGTTTTATTTTATGCATTTATTCTGTGAAGGAATCCATAGGCAATACCAGAATGATTATGACACAAACAAAGTTAAGAACCACATCAGTTCTAGACCTCTGTCTTTATTGTTTCCCTCATTTGGAATGCTTTCCACAAGCCTTCTAAGAAGCCTTCTCTGGTTCTCCACACAATTCTGAATACTTCTGAATCCCCTTCAAGCTCATATATATTGCTTTTGCATCCTACTGACTTGCATTTATTTGTATATTACTTTGTGGATAATATTGAATCTTTTATGTGCACAATAGCTAATATTTGTATAGCTTTAAAGTTTGTAAATGACTTTACAAATATTAACCCGTTATATATTTGCAACAATCCTGGGAGGTAGGTACTATTGTTACCACCATTTTATAGATGAGGAAACTGAGACAGAAATTAAATGATTTGTCCACATTTATATATGATATATCCCTTCTTCTTGTAAACTACTCAAAGTGTGATGAGCAAACCCTAATTTTTTTCAGAAAATCACAAAATGTTATAATGAAAGAGGTCTTAGAATATAAAATATTCCCTCTTTATATCTCTTTCCTTTTTTTATAGAAATAGGAGACTACATCTATATGAGTGTGGAGTATCATCACATAGACTGTCAAATACAACTGATGTGTTAATTAGTTTTGCTGAACCACCTTCCACCCCCTACCCTTTTTAAAGTCTTTGTTAAAATTTGTGTCTCTAAGTAGGTCAGAAAACTGATTGATTTAGAAAGGAAGAGGATAAAAAAAAAATCTGCCATAAACAATTTTTTTTAATTTTATAAGACATAGAATGTTGGAACTAAAAGACACAGTATTAACTACCTAATCCCAGGGTTGTGCTGAAGCCAGCTAAAACTAACCAGGGAAAGCTGATTGTTAAAATTTAAGTGTGAGCATTCACACTTCAGAAATCAGAAATCAGGGCTTAATTTTTTTTCTTTCTGTTTTGTTGATTGTCTTGACTTAAGAAAGTGATTGAATAAAATATTACAATTCAGATTAAACTTAAAAGTATGTCATGAATACTTTCCCATCCCCCACCTAGTTTTTAAACTTTTACTAGCATACCTCTACTTAGTCCAAATCCCCCATTTTATTGATGAAAAAACTGAGTATTAAAAAGAAGTTGAATATAAATTCTTCAAAGACTAGAAGGGTAAGATGGCTTGCACTGGGGAGGCTGAGGCTGGCCAGTCTCTTGTTTGGTGAGTTCCAAACTACCATGTTGATCAGTACTAAATTTGAGATCCACATTTTGAGTCTTCAGGAGTTTTAATTCACCAGCTTGCCTAAAGAAGAAAAAATTGATCCAGGTTGAAAACAGAGCAGGTCCTTGCAGTAATTCATGGCATCACCATATCCAGGATGGATAAGATAGATCAATAATAATAATATCTTTTCTTTGAATAGTTTAAAACACTTTACAAATATTATCTCATTTTACCCTCATAACAATCCTGGGAAGTAGATGCTATTATAATCCCATTTTACAGATGAGGAAATTGAGCCAAACAGAGGTCACATGACTTGGTTAGGTTCATATATATAGTTAATAAGTGTCCCAGGCCAGATTTGAACTCCAGTGTCCCTGATTAAAAGCCCAGGATGCTATCTACAAACGCCACTGAAGCCATTTCTTTTTTCTATACCAGTATGCTTTCTGCTATTTCATCCTGCCTATTCTGAGCCCCTGAAGAGCCTCAGTTGATACAACTTACAGTTAGCAGGGGATTGTATCCAGACAGCTGGCTGTTGTTTGTAGAAGGATCTGGCTGGTGTTGAGGTGTTAACTTTTCCACATCCTTCCCTTGTGTTTTCATTTCCCTTTCTCTCCTGTTCCCAGTGCAGAACTGAAACAAACTAGGAAAATGACATTTGCCAAAAAAATTATTTTCTGTAACCTTAATGTATATGTGTTGGGAGCATAGGGAGAAATAGGTAAGATAATTAGCATTTTTCCTCTCTTAGAATAATAGACCTTTTCCCCCATTTCTACCTCAGAGGCTATTCCTAATGGAAATGAGCTACCTCAGCCACTTCATAGTCCCATAGACCTGAGCTGAAAAAGTCCTTCCCTGGGAGAGAGGAAGGCAACTCTACCCATTTCTAACATTTTTACGCCTCTGGCTTTATTAAACTTTGAGTCTTTCAATAATGCATGAAAAAAAAATCATTTCATGGCTAATAAAACAGTGTTGGCAGACAAACTTTTTTGACTAGAGCATCTGACTGTGAACAGAATCGATGCAACTTTAACAAGCATTTCAGCGCAGCATTGATCCAAGGGAGAATTTCATTGGGGCTCTGAGAAAACCAGGTGCAAGGTTAACTGTTATTTTTCTTTTACCTGAAATTTTCAGAACATCTCCTTGTCCTGTAATGAGAAAGAACTAGCAGGGAAGAAATCAAATACATCAAGTTTAGATATAGAAGGTCAGCAGGAGTTCCCCTAAACATTCAGCTTGATAAAGTGTTTGAGTGATTTTTTTTAAAATTAAATTGCTCTTAAGTATAAATGCTGAGAAACCCATCACCAGCCTGGGGTTTTCCAATTTTTTTAAGTCAACCTATACTGTAGTTAAATTGACTATTTGAAGTAAATTAAAAGAAAAAAAAATTACCTAAGCTGAGGCTCAAACAGTATATCCTGGGGCTTTCTGTAAATGTTGGAGAAAGACCACCATGTTCATTCTATCTTTCCATCCCAGGTAGTATTCTAGAAATGGAAACCAGAGGAGCTCAGAATTTCATAATTCACTGCTCTCACTCTATTGGTAGATTTGGAGGCAGAGGAAGGGAATATTTCAGGTAGGAAAGATTAGCAACCAGATCGCCATTTTACCTCTATAATAGTCTGTCTCACATAAGATCCCTGGGTCTCTGACTCTATTCTTGTGCTCATACACACTGATTCACTGAGTTTTCTCACACAGTCTCTCTCCAAGTCTTTCCTACCATATAAAGTGCTCTTCAGAATACATTAGTGTGTCTTTCTGACTTGGCCTGCCTGAGGTGTATATCTCCTTAAGGTACATGTCCGGATTTTTGAGGATCTTTTAGGTCAATGATCTGCAAGGCTATTTAAAGGAATCAAGAAGATTCAGTGAAATCACTCTTCTACATAACCTCTGAACACATTCCCTTACTTTCAACTCATAGTATCATATAACCAGAATGACTCTTGCCTGTTTTTAGGTTTCATTTCATTGTCCTGTAGAGCTTCTTTGAAAATTTAGAGGAGCTTCAGCAATCATCTATTACAACCCATACACAAAAGCTTACTGGACAAGTCATTGATTATCCAGCCTCTGCCTGAAGATTTCCAAGGAGCACTTCAAACTGTCCCCAACACCAGCTGGTACTTGCAGATCAGATCCCCTAGGAAATGACTTCTGCAGTTTCAAGGTGATGTAGGTCCACACTTTTCATTGTCCATAAGTCTCAAATGTACTTATGTTTATATTGGTCAGTCCCAGACACAATTAGCTCAAAGTTAAAGTATAGTCAGTCTGTCAATAAACATTTATTAAGTACTTAACTATGTTCCAGGCACTATGCTAAACACTTTGTGGGAATAAAATTGTCCCACTTACAATAAGAGACTGAGGCAGAGCTCTGAGCCAATGGCACTTTATAAAGGATCCATGGCCCCCTCTAATGAAATGGATCTCAGCTCTTCCTCATGATCCTAGATGCCACCTCCCCTTAGGGCTATACTTTTATAGGATTACAGTTATGCTAAATATAGAACCCCCTTGGTTAATATATAATGCACAGGCTAAAATATGAATCCCAATATGGTCACAAGTTGGAAGAAGCTATCACAGTGACTTAACTGGTCATAAGATGGTCGCCTGTTCCAATAGGACAAGTGATTGTCCTAGAAATACAAAAATATTTTGGGGGACTTGTGATCTCGGCCATAATGGGCTTGGTCACCATGACAAGACAAACAAAGTGGAGGGCCTTTAGTTAACTTCCTATAATTAAGAAAATGAATTTAAAATATGTAGCTCACAGCTCTGAGGCTTTATAATATATAAAAGTTATAAGTTATATATAAGATCTATATATAGAATTTTGATATGAATCTATCAAATTGATTAATACTGATGGGAGTACAATAGGGGTCCAAATGCCTCATATTATACTAAGACAGACACTCCCTAACTTCAAGGAGTTTATAATCTGAAGCTGAAAAGTGGAACAGGGGAAAAAAGGAAGGTGCTTGATTTTTTATTTTTTTATTTATTTATTTTTTTGAGGAGGGGCAAGAGGGAGATTAGAAATAGAGAAATCCAAAGGAGTACAAACTCATGGGAAAAGAAGAGATGGTCAGCTGGGGACTCCCTTTAAAGAGAGGTTTGGAAAGGGGGTCTTTGACCTGCCCTCTATGGGTAGAGGGTGCTGATAAAACATGAAGACCAAGACTGATGAAATCTTGTAGGATGATGCAGTTCACCATGATAAGCTATAGTTAAGGAAAGAAGTGCATAGGGTACCTTGACCTTTGGTAGCTGTTCCTTGTAGATGCCACTTGTAAGCATGAATTGTGGGGAGTGAGGGCACTGCAAAGGGGCTTTACACTCCCTTTATCACTGTTTCAAGATCAGTCTTTCAACCTCCAAATCAAACAGGCTATTTCTTGACTCACAAATAGCCTTCCAGACCTTGGATTTGAAGATTCTCCAGGACTGGAGCATATATTTCCAAGATATCAAAGACAGAAAGGTTCCAAATGCAACAAAATAGTCTTTGTAACACTTTTTGTGATAGCAAAGAATTGGAAAACAGGTAGATGTCTATCAAGTGTGTTATAGTAGACAGAGTGCTGGACATAGACAGAATGGCCATTTTAGATCCTATGTCAGACATTTATTAATTTCCTGAGCAAATGACTTAGTCCCTCTGGACTCAGTTTCCTAGTCTATAAACAAGGAGATTGGATTCAATGACCTCTAAGATATTTTCCAGTTTAAATCAATGACCTTATAGTACAAAAATGGAATGGAATGTTACCATGATAAAAGAAAAAAATTCCTATGTAGTCATTCTCCAATTGATAAATGGTCAAAGGTATGAACATTCAATTCTCAGATGAAGAAATTGAAACTATTTCTAGCCATATGAAAAAATGCTCCACGTCATTATTAATCAGAGAAATGCAAATGAAGACAACTCTGAGATACCACAACATACCTGTCAGATTGGCTAGAATGACAGGGAAAGGTAATGCAGAATGTTGGAGGGGATATGGGAAAACTGGGACACTGATACATTGTTGGTGGAATTGTGAATACATCCAGCTATTCTGGAGAGCAATTTGGAACAATGTTCAAAAAGTTATCAAACTGTGCACACCCTTTGATCCATCAGTGCTACTACTGGGCTTATATCCCAAAGAGATTTTAAAGAAGGGAAAGGGACCTGCATGTGCAAGAATGTGGCAGCCTTCTTTGTAGTGGCCAGAAACTGGAAACTGAGTGGATGCTCATCAATTGGAGAATGGCTGAATAAACTGTGGTATATGAAGGTTATGGAATATTATTGTTCTATAAGAAATGACCAGAAGGATGAATACAGAGAGGCCTGGAGAGACTTACATGAACTACTGCTGAGTGAGATGAGCAGGACCAGGAGATCATTATATACTTCAACAACAATTCTATATAATGATCAATTCTGATGGATGTGGCCATCTTCAACGAGATGAAACAAATCAGTTCCAATAGAGCAGTAATGAACTGAATCAGCTGCACCCAGTGAAAGAACTCTGGGAAATGACTATGAACCACTACATAGAATTCCCAATCCTCCTATTTTTGTCCACCCTCATTTTTTATTTCCTTCACAGATTAATTGTACACTATTTCAAAGTCCAATTTTCTTGTGCAGCAAAATAATTATATGGACATGTATGCATATTTAACTTATACTTTAACATATTTATTATGTATTGTTCTACCTGCTATCTGGGGGAGGTGGTGGGGGAAGGAGGGGAAAAATTGGAACAAAAGGTTTTGCAACTGACAATGCAATTACTCATGCATATATCTTATAAATAAAAAGCTATAATAAAAAATAGGGGGAAAAAATTCTAATACTATAATCTGAATTTTAAGCAAAAGCCTGCCAGAAGAACTTTTTAATTAATTTAACATTTATTCTAATCAATGCATTTTCTATTTTAGAAAGAAAAATATCTAAACTGGCAGAATAATCTGCCCTTGGCAATCTCTTCATAATATAAAACATTTGGAAGTAATATTTATAAGATTCTTGAGCACAAGAAAATATTAAAATGATAAAGCATCATTATACCACTCAAGGTTGGGTAAAAGTTAATCTTTTGTTTCATCAATCCAGAAAATTTGTCACAATTTTTGGGTCTGCTCTTTTAAGAATCAATTTCTTAAAAACCACTCAAGGCTTATTTGACCTTTCCCCTCAGGCACTCTTCCCACTCCCATTTACTCAAGTTGTAAAAGAAAACATCAGAGATCTTCTGTCTTTAATCAATACCCTAATCCCTTTAGGAAATGGAGAAGGGAGCTGCTAGTTACTCTAATCCTTTAAAGGGACTAGGGAAGCAATGATCTTAAATAGACTTAAATCTGGTTATCACCCTTAATCCATTTGGACTTTAGTTTTCATTCTTAACCTTTTTCTGTACTTTTCTAAAACTAAGTAGCTAGTCCAAAATGAAAAGAGGAAAAGATGTTTTGATTATTGTTATTATTATTATTATAGCTTTTTATTGACAAAACATATGCATGGGTAATTTTTCAACATTGACCATTGCAAAAATTTCTGTTCCAACTTTTCCCCTCCTTCACTCCATCCCCTCCCCTAGATGGCAGGTAATCTAATACCTAATAAATATGTTTAAATATACATTAAATACAATATGTGTATACATATTTATATAGTTATCTTGCTACACAAGAAAAATCGGATTTAGAAAGAAGATAAAAATAACCTGGAAAGAAAAACAAAAATGCAAGCAAACAATAACAGAAAGAGTAGAAATGCTATGTTGTGATCCACACTCATTGAGGAAAAATAGGAGGTAGTGACCAAACCTTCTACACCTCCAAGAGGAAACAATCCAGCTCCTTTGGGCTGAGGAGGAAATGTTCTTAGTCAAACAAATTCCAAAACTTTCTTCTATAACTCTTCCATGCAGTGGATTCTTTCTGCAGGCTAAATCCTGGGCAGGTAGAAGTGTGTGTGAAGCAGGTGGAAAAAGAAGTAGGAACTTTAGACAGATCCCTCTCAGTCTTCTGTTTACCTTTCTTGTACCCAGCTCCATCTCATCCCATCCCCAAAGTAGAAACCTCAATTCAAAAAGCCTTACCCACTAAAATAATATCAGTTCACTCATGTCTAACTCTTCATGACTCCTGTAATACCTCTTTGCAGAGGTATTACAGTGCTTTGTTATTCCTTCTCCAGTTCATTTTGCAGATGAGGAAACTGAGGTAAACAGGGTCAAACAACTAGTAAGTTCTAAGAAGGTGCTTAAGCTCAGGAAGATGAGTTTTCCTGACTTCAGACCCAGCACTCTAACCAATGTACCTACCACTTAGCTGCCCTAGACCAACATATAGCATATGTAAAGTTCTATAAGGTTAGCACAAAGTGCTTTACAAGTATGGTCTCATTTTATTCTCACAGCAACCCTGAGATAGATGTTATTATTATCTCCATTTCACAAATGAGGAAACTGAGGCATACAGGAATTAAGTGACTTGTCCAGGTTCACAGAACTCATTTGAGGCTAAATTTGAATCCAAGACTTCCTGACTCTAGATCTAGTGTTCTATCCACTACACCACTTAGCTGCCTACAAAATGAAGCTAGTTGTAATTATTATTATATATTATAATTTAACATTATAATTATAATGACCATTATTGGCCCTGTTAAAGTGATTTAACTTTTCTATTTTGGTTTCCTCAGCTTTTAGATGAAGAATAATTTAGATGAGAATAACAGTACCAATCTCACATGATAAAATGAGTAAAATAAAAATTTTATAACCTTAAAAACTAGGTAAACATTATAATTATTATTTATAACTTAAATTCTATCTTTCTCCATTTCTTCATCTATAAAATGTGAAAATAATATTATTTTCCTCTCAGGATTGTATGAGGATCAAATGAGCTATAACATATATAACATATATAACACTTTGAAAACCTTAAAGTACTATATAAATGCTAGCTATTATTATTGTTAATAATAATTATTATGATATAGTCAGATGTTGCTGCTGGGTCAAGTGATTGGTACATAATAATGGCGATTTTATTCAAACACAGGTTGAACTAGATGTCCACTGAGGTCCCTTTCAACTCTAAAATTCTGAGATTCTATGAATTTATCTGTCAATCTACAAGCATTTATTAAGCATGCCAGGCACTGTGCTAAGCTCTGGGGATACATAATAAATAAGTGAATGAATGAATAAATGAATGAATAATTAATTAATTATAATAAATTTTTAAAAACTGTCCCCTCCCTGGAGAAGCTTACATATGAATGGAGCAGACAACATATAAAGAAATTTGTGCATACAAGATATAGAATACATAGAAAGCAGCCTTAAAAGGAAAGGAATATCAAAGCTACAAATGAACTGAGACTGGCAAGAAAGACTGCTGCTGCTCTGTCATATCTTTGGGACTCCATTTGTGTTTTTCTTGACAAAGATACTAGAGGGATTTGACATTTCTTTCTGTCATATCTGACTCTCTGGGACTCCATTTGGTTTTTCTTGTCAAAAATACTAGAGGGATTTGACATTCCCTTCTCCAGCTCATTTTATAGATGAGAAAACTGAGGAAAACAGGGTTAAGTGACTTGTCTAGGGTCACATAGCTAATAAGAAGCTGAGGCCAAATTTGAACTCAGAAAGATGAGTCTTCTTGACTTCAAGCTCAGCAGACAAGCAATATGGAAATGTTTTGTATGATTACACACGTCTAACCTATATGAAATTGTTTGCTATTTTAGGGAAGGGGGAGGTAAAGTCCCCTAGCTGCCTGGCAAGAAAGGTTGAGGATAACAAAAAGGGGTAGAAGGTTTGGGGTTATTTGCTTTTTTGTTTTTTTTTTCCTTAACTATATACCATTAAATTCTACTGAGTACATTCAACTGAACAAAAAAGATGTAGAGGAAAATAACTGAAAATTCCTGTGCCCTAGAACATGAATTAGATTACTTCTGTTTAGCTCCAGAGGGCAGAACCCAGACCAATGTTTGGAAGCTGCATAAAGAAAACATTTTTGTTGATTCAAGGAAGCACTTACCGATGGTAAACAGATTGCTTCAGAAGATGAAGTTTACCATGCTCATTTGTGGTCCTTAATCAAAGGAAGGATGGCTACTGCATAAGAATTTTGTGGAGGAATTTCTGATCAGGTATGGGCAAGGTTACCATAGTCTCTCACACCCTTTCCATCTCTGAGATTCTATGATTCATGATCCAAGCCATATTTATACTTAATCCATTTGATTTTTCTTGTGTGGATAGTTAGGCTTCTTTCTTCTGGATGGCCATGGATCTCAAAGAGGAAGTTTTTTAGTGTTTTGATGTCTGATCTAAGCAATACAGTATTTTTCACAAACACATCTAGAGAATAGGATATCCCTCACTCTTTTGATCTTTGCCCCCATGATAGCTGAGGTTTTCAAAGCCCCATGTGCTTAAATACCCTGAAAAGAAGGCTACATAAGTATAATTATCCCCATTTTACAGGTGAGGAAACTGAAGCTGAGTGATTAGCTAACTTGCCCAAGTTTACAAAGCTAAAAATTTGTGACCTGATGCTAAGTGCAATGTTTTTTGCCTTATGATAAGTTTTCTCTCTTAAATTTTTTTTCAAGATTTACATATGCAACATACATGTAAAAAAAAAAAAAACAACTTAAGTGGATGCCCATCAGTTGGAGAATGGCTGAATAAGTTAAGGTTTATGACTGTTATGGAATATTATTGTTCTGTAAGAAAGGACCAACAGGATGATTTCAGGGAGGCCTGGAGAGACTTACATGAACTGATGCTAAGTGAAATGAGCAGAACCAGGAGATCATTATACATGGCAACAGCAAGACTGTATGATGGTCAATTCTGATGGACGCGACTCTTTATAACAATGAGATGACTGATGCCCAGAGAGAGTACTGTGGGAACTGAGTGGGGATCACAACATAGCACTTTCACACTTTTTGTTGTTGTTGGCTTGCATTTTGTTTTCTTACTCCTTTTCTTTCCTTTTTGATCTGATTTTTCTTGAACAGCATGATAAATGTGGAAACATGTATAGAGAAAAATCATACATATTTAATATATATTAGATTGCCTAGGGGAAAGGGGGAGAAGAAAGGAGGGAGAAAATTTTGGAACATGAGCTTTTGTAAAGGTGAATATTGAAAATTATCATATATTTTGAAAATAAAAAGCTATTATTTAAAAATATTTTTCCTGATTACATGTAAAAATAAGTTTTAACATTCATATTTTAAAATTTTTAAATTCCAAAATTTCTCCTCCCTCCTTTATCTCCCCCTTCCCTAAAACAGCAAACAATTTCATATAGATGTGATCATAGAAAATATTTCCATATTGGTTAGTTGGGTGCTTGATTGTCGTCCTTCATTCTTAAAGAGGACCAAAATGACATCACTATGTTGGGGTCAGCATACACTGTGTCCAACGGTGGCTGACCAGACCAAGTCCAGCTCAGAAAGCTCTACCACAGATCAGGCACAAATAGTCTATATGAACATTTGAAGTAAAGATGTCTCTAAATTTGCACATCTCACATTCCTTTTGATTTACAACAATTATGCTTTGCTTATAGAGCACGATTCTTTCTTTGATGTCAACATGCCATGCTAAGCAGTTCTTTGCCAGCATCTCCTGTGTCGCACAATCAATTCCAAAGTTCTTCAGAGAGACCTTCAAAGCATCCTTGTACCACTTCTTGCCTTGTTGTATAAGTTCTCTGAAAAACTCTTTTAGACAAATGTATGATTGGCATTTGAACAATCCATCAGAGCTGGGCTCTCTGCAGTAGAGTTTGAATGGTTGAGCAGTCAGCTCAAGAAAGAATCTCAGTGTTCAGTACCTTATCTTGCCAGGTGACATTCAGAATCTTCCTAAGACAATTCAAGTAAAAGCAGTTTTGTTTCCTGGCATGTTGTTGGTATACAGTTGATATAACAATGAGATCGGCACAATGGCTTTATATACCTTCAGTTTGGGAGACAGTCTAATACCTCTTCCCTCCCACACTTTCTTTCAGAGCTCACAAATGCTGAGCTGGTTCCAGCAATGTATATGTCTACCTTGTCATGTATGTGTACCTTCCTGGAAAATAGACTGCCAAGAAAGTGAACTCATACACAGAATTCAATATTTCTCCATTTGCTATAACCAATGATTCCACATATAGATGGTGTAATACTGCTGGTGAAGGACCTGTGTTTTCTTGATGTTAATTGTTGAACCAAATATTTCCAAAGACACAGACCAAAAGAAAAAAATAAATTTTAAAAAAAGTTTAAAAAATAGTAGGCTTTGCAATAAACTGGGAAAATATTTTTCATGTTCAAAGGTTCTGATAAAGGCCTCATTTCTAAAATACATAGAGAATTGACTCAAATTTATAAGAATTCAAGCCCTTCTCCAATTGATAAATGGTTAAAGGATATGAACAGATAATTTTCAGATGACGAAATTGAAACTATTTCCAGTCATATTAAAAGGTGTTCTAAATCACTATTGGTCAGAGAAATGCAAAATTAAGACAACTCTGAGATACCACTACACACCTGTCAGATTGGCTAAAATGACAAGAAAAGAAAACTGGGACACTGATACATTATTAGTGGAACTGTAAACAGACCCAGGCATTCTGGAGAGCAATTTGGAACTATGCTCAGAAAGTTATCAAACTGTATATACCCTTTGACCCAGCATTGTTTCTATTGGGCAAGCTTTAATTAAAAAAAAAAAAAATTGTAGGCTGTGATCTGCATATCAGGTCTTTCTCTGGATATGGACAGCATTTTTCATCAGGAATCCTTTAGAATTGCCTTGGATTTTTATATTGCTGAGCACAGCTAAGCCATTCACAGTTGACCAGCATACAATATTGCTGTTATTTTGTACAATATTCTCCTGATTCTGCTCACTTCACTTTGCATTTAGTTTAAGTTTTCTCTCTTACCTATCCTTTTTGAGCCAACTCAGATTCCTCTACAATGATCCCTATAACTAATTGATCTTTCTGTTTTATATTTTCCTATAACACTTCTTGTCTATACCACAGATTTTAAATCCTCTCAGATAAATCCTCACCCACCCAGAAGTGTTTAGGTGATGTTAGCTGTCTCCTAATATACTAATGCATGTAACAATGATAGTCATAGTAACAACTAAATTCAATAAAGGTGAACTGAGGCATATAATTGTTAGGATTACTAAGTGAGAACTGAGGTTGTCTGGACAGTGACAAGGTGAGAATTCAGGTTTTCTGGACAATTACAAGGTGAGAACTCAGGTTGACTTGATAGAAGGAGCAAGCCCATTGGCTGAAGTGGTTCTTCCCAGAAGCCCTTGCATTATCCCACGCCCATTCTCTGGGAGGATAAAGAGGACAGCACTCCAGGAAGAGAAGAAGACTCTCTGCATTACATCAGGCCTGACGGGGCTCTCTGCAGGAAGGGAAGTCACTTCTAAGGACAAGAGTTAACAGCAACTGCCTGGAGACAACGGTTCACTACAGGAAGAAGAATCTGTCTTAAAGATTTGAGTAGACACAGCAGATCTCTTCCCAGAGAGCGATCCAGCAGCTTCTAGAGACGACAGCTCGCTACATATAATCCAAACAAAATCAGTTTATTAACAGTGACATGTGTAATTGTAAACAAGTAAGTCAGATCTGTCACCTCAGTAAAGTCCAATGACCCCAATGAGAAGAAGGGAATAATCTTCTTTATTCACACATAGAAAAGAAAGGGCTCTAGGAACATCACAATTGGCTATACTAAGAAAAGTGAGTTGGCGTTTGGATTGACTAAAATGTCTTTCTCTGAAAATTTAAGGAATTTTAATTGCTTTATAGAACTCATATGCCTCTTGTAATCTTAGTCAAGAGATTAGTACTCCCGGGGTTACTGTCCCCTTTGGGGAATATAAAATTTCCCCTAATTGCACGAGGACAAGCAAGGAGAGACAATATGTCTTTTGGGGATAGCACCAGGTTAATCTGTTTGGGGTTTATAGGCAACAAGCAGAAGTCCCAGAGGTTAATGGTATGAAGGATAACAACTTTCCTTTAATTATATCTTTAAAATAACTCTGAGGGACAATTGCAATTCTGAATAAGTTGAGTTTAGACTGATATTAACTCAATTATAAAATCAATATAGCATATAATCAGTTACATTTTATAATTATATACATATACATATATCACTATAATATAATGAATGATTATAAAATCAATATAGTAGAAATCAGAGGTAATATTAAAGTTCTATTAACATTGGAAAAGTCCCAAATAATCTAAAAGGGGATCAACATAATGAATCTACCTTCCTAGGTCCCTGGATTAAAAGGTTATTTCTACTATATCTGGGGGATATTGATTCATTTTAGGTTACAAATATCTCATATTTATTGAATTAAGCATATACTTAAATTCAAATGAAAATCACTACTTTTGTATTTTCTTATACCTATTGCTGAAATAGTCTCTCTCTCTCTCTCTCTCTCTCTCTCTCTCTCTCTCTCTCTCTCTCTCTCTCTCTCTCTCTCTCTCTTTCTCTCTCTCTCTCTCCCAAATTCACTCTCACTCTTGCATACACATTCTCTTTCTCTTTTCCCACCTCCATTCAAATCATTCTCCTCACCCTCTAGCCATACCTGTATTCATCACAGAAACTACATTATAAGTAGCCAAAATTTTTCAATTATATAAAGAAGAATAAATGCTAGAAATGAAAGAACAGAAAACAAAGGGAGTAGGGATACTTCCTTATTTGTAATGTGCTGTATCTCAGTCACATTTGGTAAATAAGAGCAGTCAGTTCCACTGCAAAGCAGTGGGTTCCTTGCCCTTTATGAGATGGAAAAAGAATTCAGAATGAGAGAAGTTGCACAGATTATGGATAATTAGAGGGAGATAGAGTTTCAAGAAATGCCTTATCTCATTAACTCTTGTCTCACAAACAATTCCTTACAATCAAAAGACTAAAGCTGGGAAGAAAATCATTTGGAGAATCCAGCATCTACTTATGTGGTTCATCGAATACAGAATGGACTCTCCAACTAAGAATTCAGGTACTCTTTTCTGGCCCCTCTTTTTTTCTTTCAATTCTCTGAGAAACATTCACAAAAACTATACTTAAAGTTTCCTCCCCATTTCAAATATCACTAATTTATAGCCTTTTAGATTAATATTTGCTTAAAAATTTCATATCTTGTGGCTACAGAAAGTCAACCCAACATTTCTCTCTAAATGAATGGTTATATATAGTCACCATACCAATAAAAAGTGAATGCAGAGACCAATAGATAACTTATTTTTCAAAGTAGGCTTTATTAAAGGATGTAGAATAGTCAGTCAAGGGACAACGTGGTGGGAAAGGATGTTAAAATGTAACTTCACATGTTACATACATATCTACAGCAAGTAGTGAATCCTTGTCAACAATTTTGTTTAGAATCATGGTACCTGTGTCAGAGTAAGTTATTAGTGATACAATCTGAAGCTGAGTCATCTTATTTACAAAGAGAGATTTATGAGCATTCTTGCTCTTATTTTTAAAGTTTCAGAAGTGCTAATTCCCAGGTTATGATTATGGTTGAAACTATGGGCCAATTTTTTTTTCTGATC
This sequence comes from Sminthopsis crassicaudata, assembly GCF_048593235.1. Classification (NCBI taxonomy): domain Eukaryota; kingdom Metazoa; phylum Chordata; class Mammalia; order Dasyuromorphia; family Dasyuridae; genus Sminthopsis; species Sminthopsis crassicaudata. Next base: position 433,089,196 of record NC_133620.1, read on the forward strand.
TCATGATTGGCTTTCTGTACAAATAAGTTTGGTACTCATAGAACATTCTCAAAAGTTTAGTTACAGTTGTCTATTATCTGGATGGAAAGTTTGTACTGAAGAGTTTCTCATAAGTAGCATAGGGATGATATGCATTCGATAACCTTCAAAGGCAGCTGTTATCTCAAGGCAAGCAGCTTAACCAATGCACTTGCTAATAATTTTCCTGTAGTAAGCTGTAGTAAAATATTTATAGCAGCTCTTTTTGTGGTGGCAAAAAAAAATTGTAAATTGAGAGAATGTCCATCAGCTAGGGAATGGCTCAACGAATTATAGTACATGTTGTGATGAAAGGCTATTGTCCTGCAAGAAATGATGAGTGGGAGGGCTTGAGAAAAACTCAGAAAAATCTATATGAATTGATACAATGTGAAATGAGCAGATCCAGGAGAATATTTTACAAAGTAATAGCAAGATTATAATTATGGTCAACTGTGAAAATTTTAGCTTCTCTGATCAAGACAATGATCCAAGATAATTTCAAAGGACTTATGATGAAAAAATGCTAATTCCAGAGAAAAAAACTATTGAACTCTGAGTGAGTGTAGATTGAGACATACTTTTTTAAACTTTTTTTTTGTTTATGTGTGTGTGTTTTTCTTTTGCAACATGGCTAACATGGAAATAGGCTTTACATGCCTTCATATATATAATTGATATCATTGCATTCCTTCTCAAGGAATGAGGGAGGGTCAAGCAGGAGGGAGAGAATTTGCAATTAAAAACTTTTAGAAATTAATGTTAAACATTTTTACATATAAGTGAGAAAGAGTTAACAAAATAAAACACTTTTTTAAAAAAAGAAGCTTATGGTAAGATTTCTTGCAAAAATTACAAAGAGGGGACTATTGGACCTTTAGCATGTAATCCATGTAATTCCATGCAGTTATATCTCATTATAATAAACCAATTTAATAATTTAATGATAGTAATAAGCTACATTTAAAAGAAATATTTCTTCCCTTAATAAAGGAAATCTTAAAAAAAACATGAGTGTTTGCTGACTGTTTCTGAATACAGTAAATAAGAAATGAATCCAATTCTACATAAGAACCAGTTTGTCACTTATCCTTACTTTTACAGATGGAAATTCATATATCAATAGCACTTTAAATTGTGAAGCAAGTTATAAATCCATATAAGGCACTAGACAATAAAAAGGTCATCCAGAACATTGTACTTCTATAATGATTCCATGGGGGGTGGGGAATATGTATTGTGTTGTATTCAATGTTGGGGATTTTCCTTGTTATCTCTTGATAAAATGGAGATATCAATGGAGCACAGATTGTCTGTTTTTATGCTTTACTCTCATCACAAGAACAATCTAACTTCTTTTTTGATAATGCAGTTCTCCAATGATATCCTTTACACTGCTCTTGCATACTTCCTTATTTGTAATGTGCTGTATCTCAGTCAGATGGATCATGTACCTCTTCATTGCTTTTTTAGTGCTCAACATTAATCTTTGAGTTTGTAGTCTTCTTTGGTTCACAATTATGCAACACCATCAGAAAAATATTGGTATTAGTCTAAAATAAAATGAAATTCAGAAGATACAAATAAGGTAATTTTATTATTATTTTATTAATTTCCACATATACTATTTAAAAACAAATTATATGTGACAGAAATTTAATAAAAAACAAAATTAAAAACACTTTGTTTCGAAAAAAGTTTAGAGTCATCAAAGGAACCTTGCCAGTTCCCAAAGGCAGCACAGCCTTTCTTCCTCTTGTTTTACTTTATTTCAGTGCCTATTAAATGTATACAGTAGTGAATGAATCATACAGATTGTGCATACAGTTGTAATTTATAATCTTGACCATCTTTACTGAAACTTTTTGGTCCTAGGAACCTTTTATACTCCTATAATTGATTGTGGATCCCCTCCCAAAGAACTTTTGCTTATGTAGGTTATTTATATTTATTTATTAACACTTTAATCACAGTAGAAATTAAAAGGTCTTGTATTATTATAAAATTATTGTTTTGACCTCAGAGATCCTGTCCTCAATCTGAAAGGGCCTCAACGACCACCAATGATCCCTGACTATACGTTGAGAATTTCTGGTCTAGACAATAGACACGTGGAGGACTTCACTATCTTTAGGGAATTCTTTCCAATCTGGTCTTTGATGAACATAAATCTTCTTTCTTTTATACCTTGTTTTATATTAATGATTACAATGTTTTAAAAAATTGAAAGATTATCTATGTTGTTAGACAACTAGGTGGCACAGTGGCTAGAACACCAGACCTAGAGTCAGGAAAACCTTAGTTCAAATCCTGTCTCAGATAACTACTGAGTGACCCACTCTAGTAAGTTACTTAATTTTTGTCTGTCTTAGCTTCCTCATTTGTCAAGTGAGAATAAAAACAGCACCTACCTCCTTCTAAGATTGTTGTGGATCAAATGAAATCATTTGTAATGTGTTTGGTAAACCTTAAGCTATATGTGTGTGTGTGCTTGTTTAACATATATAATATAAATAATACTTATTTAATATACAATATATTATGTCACACATATTATATGTAATATAAATAATATCCATATAATATACAATGTTATATGTCACATACAATATAGTCTATATAACAAATATATAAAGTTGTAAATAGCTATTATTGTCATCATTATTATATTTTTGAGATATTTTGAATAACTTTGACATATCCTTTGGATAGTGAAAGTGAAAAGCTATTTAAGGTAGCATTTTGTTCTACTGAATAGAGCTTTCAATATGCAATATATGTAATAAATAATTAGGACAGTGACACCTTGTGTGAATATTCTATGTCTTTCAGCCAATTGTGTGATAGGAAAGATATAAACTAAAGCAGTTAAGTGACTCAGTGGATAAAGTGCTTGGACTGTATATAGATGAAAAAGTAGGCAATATAGTTGATAGCTATTGACATTAACTCAGTTGTTTTAGGTAGAAATATGATCTAAGATATTTTTCCAAGCCTTTCATGTTTTCCCATCCTTTAGTCAGTCCCTCAATGATCCCAAAATTGTGTCATTTCTAACATGAACACTCTCTGTGCATACTTGATCCAATCTATCTTTTTTTCCTTTCTTTGTTTACTTTGGTGCCATTTTACATTTATATGAGCAAATGCAGAACTTGATGTTAGTGTTCAAATGTGGTGGCTCCAATATCACTGATATTGAAATTAATTTGTAATAAAAATTCTTTTGAATCTTTTCCATTCTTTGTCTAATTGTTGTTCTCCAACCAGTTTCTTTTTTTTTTTCTTTCTTTCTTTCTTTTTTTCTTCTGAGGCAATTGGGATTAAGTGACTACTTACCCAGGGTCACACAGATAGGAAATATTAAGTATTCTGGTCCTCTTGACTTCAGGGCTGGTGCTCTATCCACTGTGCCACCTAGCTGCCTCTCCATCTAATTTCATCTTTAAATGACTGGGAGAAGGCTTTGCTTAGTTGGGTCTCTTTCCAAGCTTTCTTCAAACTGGTTTTATCTTTCACTACTCTTCATTTTATGAAATGATATTGTTTATAATCTTCTCCATTCACCTCAATAAGATTTTTCAACTGAGTAGCAAACTGTAATTTGGTGCTGTCCTATGTCTCCCCTTGCCAAGTAAGCCAAGCGTTTGCTGCATTTATTTGTAGGATCTTTTGATTAGGACAATAATGACCAAATTATAGCAACATAGATTTAGAGGTTCAAGGGACCTCAGAAGACATCTAGTCTGATCACTTCATGCAATAATTAAAGAAAGTTAGGACTAGGAAGATTATGACTTGCCCAAGGTCATAAAGATAAATAAACATCAGAAGTAGGATTTGAACCCTCTGACTTCAGACAGTATGAAATTCTTAACAAATGGTAAATTCATTAAAGTTGATGACCTTTCATTTACCCAATTAATATATTTTTGCATCATAAACTTGTTTGAATAGTCATACTACAGCTATTTTATTTGCACACCACATAATTTTCTTATTTTTAGTCTTTTTTTCTAGCTTTGCATTAATTTAGTTATTTATTCTAGCAAGCTAGCAGTCTGACTATACATAAACAGATTAAAGAATGACACTCATATCAGTAACAAGTCATCTTCTATCCCATAAAATATAATTAATTTGATTTTCTTAGTAATTTTATTCAGTGTTGCTTATCACATCCAATCTCATGTGATTCTTCTCTCAAAGAAAGCCTTGAAGATATACACGTGAGAGGCTTCTATGGAATCAATACTTTTCTCCATCTTTTCTTCTCTTTATGTTATTTTCAGTTTATGGAATAAAACAAGTATTTCCATGACATAGTATAATAAAAAAGGTGATTGCACATGTAATGGCAAATCTACCATGCATTAATATCATTTTTCTTTCTGGACCATTTTTTCCAAGGGACAGGATTTGGCAAAAGTCTTAGTACAATTTTAATCTACTAATGTTTGAAACTGTACTAAGACCTATGTTTTTTCATTATTTATACTTATGAAAGATATAATGAATAAAAAACTGTTCTTGAAACCAAAAAAAAACACCTGAGTTCAAGTTTCAGCTCTGACATCTACTGGTTGTGTGATCCTGAGTAAGTCACTTAACCTCTAAATTCTTTTTATTTTTTATTTTATTTTATTTTTTATTTTTTTTATTCATTTTTCCAAATTATCCCCTCCCTCCCTCCACTCCCTCCCCCCGATGGCAGGTAATCCCATACATTTTACATGTGTTACAATATAACCTAGATATAATATATGTGTGTAAATACCTTTTTCTTGTTGCACATTAATTATTAGCTTCCGAATAACCTCTAAATTCTTTAGAAAACTCTTTAAGATTCTAATTTGTATGAAAATTGCCCACCTGCAATGATCAAGAGAGTTACCTCACCTGTGAGTTCCCTATAATATATAACAATGAAATTCTCACTTATAGTTAAAGTCATCTGGTACCAAACCACATCTTGATTTCATTTGCAGGATTTTATAAAATTGTTAGGCTCTCTCAACCTCTCCGTCTTCTATAACATATTGCAACATACACAGCAATTATTTCCATTATTTGTCTCTTTCCAAATACCTTTGAGAAGCAAAATATGGCAGAATGGGAAGAGAGATGGCTTTGGTGCTAGGAAGACTTGAATTAAGTCCCACCTTTTAATACTTACTGGTTATACAAACCTAGGCAAATTAATCAACTTCTCAGTGCTCTAGGGCTCAACTCCATTGAGTTGTGTCAGTCACATCCAACTCTCCATGTTCCCATTTCATATTTTCTTGGCAAAGATAATGGAGTGGTTGGCCATTTTCTTTTCATTTTACAGATAAGGAAACTGAGGCAAACAAGGTAAGCATCTAATCCAGGGTTACACAGTAAGTAAGCTGTAAGCTGGATTCTCCTTTGCTCCACCTCATTGCCCAGATGAGGTGTTATCTTGCCTTAATAAAGGGAGTCTCCTCATCTGGGAGCTCCTTTCCCAGCACCTATTTATCATAAGCATTATGATACAAGATAACCAAATTTCCTGTGAAACGATATTTCTGGCTACTTTGAATAAACAATAAAAAAAAAAAAACTCTGCTTGTTTCTTTATTTGCCTCTCCAAGAAGAACCTGTAAATCATCCTTCCATGTAACTATGTAATTAGTACATTCTTCTGTCTCCTGGTTCCATCGATAGGGAGAATGTCATGATTAATAGGATTTAGTTTATATTCATTTGGGAAGTGTTTAACTAAAATACCATCTATAGTTGGTCTAAAGATAGAACCCATTCTCTTTTCTCAAAAACTTACCCTTCTTCCAAAATTATTTTTCTCTCTCAAGGATATCACCAGGGTCTTCTTGCAGGAGTGAATGTTGAAGGCTGTCTTTGCATGTATTTGGAAAAATAAAATACTACTGAGAACAAAGACAAAAAAATTACTTTTGAAGAAACCTTGTTCTGTTGTTCAGTCTCCAAAATTTATATACGAGAAAAGGGAGACTAGAAAATGGAACTCATTGATGGCCATATTCCCAATAAGTGGCAGACACAGGGAGAGAATCCAGGTCTTGTTATATCATGTTTTTGGGGGGATTTTCTGTATGCTGTTGTTTCGTTGATCCCTGTAGGACAAACTCCTGGGATCTGGGAGACACTATTTGCCTGCAATGAAATAGAACCAGATACACAATAATGCCATTTTCACTTAGACAGAACCTTTCCAAATTGTGTCACCACCTCTCAGCATCCACCAGAGGGAGCCCGTGTCTACCATAAAACAACGGTCTTCCATGGGTTATTTCCATATGCGTTTAGTTGGCAACTTTCCCATCACCACCCACTCTGGCCCTGAGTTATTTGTCCCATCAAAGATTTAGTATAAATTGTAACCCAGTGATTTTTTTTTTGGAACTGAAAATAATCTGCACAGCTCTTGTCCCTGCATATTTTTTAGTTCCCTCTAGTAGTTATATATCCCAGTCCACTACATATTCCCAAGAGAAACTAAAAAAAAAAAATCTCTAAGAAAATTTAAATTACAATTTAGAGATTTTAAAGAGGAGAAACTGATGTTCAGAAATGGGTGACTTGCCCCACGTCACAGAAACAGTAAGTGACAGAGCTGGAATTTAAAGCCAAGATTCTTTCCATTGAATCACATTTCTTTCTTTGAAGAAGCAGTGTGGTTCATTGGAAAGAGCAGTCACTGGTCAAGATAGGTGAAATCTGCATCTCATCTCTCTGACTCTGGACAAATTGTGTAATAGTCCGGGCCTCTGCTTCCTCACTTACACAGAACATCTCTAAAATCTTAGAGTGGTTTTAAGCTATTCTAGCTTATTTCTTTATATATTTAAATATATATTTTTTCTATATAAATTTGTTCAAATATTTATATATTTAAATCTGTATTAATTGATTTAAGCCTTAATTTAAACATATTTATTTTTATATTTAAATATTTCCATGCATTTAAACACATTTTGTTTATAAATACACTTAGTATATGTTTAAATATGAGCATATATTTAAATATATTTACATATTTTAAATATCCTTCTATTTAGATATATTGTAATTTTGTATTATTATCTCTTAGTGTATGTATATATATTTAAATATTTATATGCATTTCAATGTTCATATATTTAAATATATTTGTGAACATGCTTATTTATATTTAAATATATTTATAAGCTTATTTGTATATTTTAATATTTAAATATGCACTTAACGTATTTCATATATTTTTAAATATGCTTATTTATATTTTTAAATATATTTGTTTATAATAACAGCTAAGTGGCACAGTGCATAGAGCACAAGGCTGGCATAAAACAATCTTCCTGAGTTCAACTATGATCTTGGACACCAACCATATGACCCCTGGGCAAGTCACTTAGCCCTCCTTGCCTCAGTTCCCTGATCTGTAAAATGAACTAAAATAGAAAATGGCAAACCATTCTGCCAAGAAAACCTCAAATGGAGGTTCCAAAGGGTCAGACATGACAGAAATGATTGACCAACAACAATAATAAACAATCAGAGCCTAAGACTGCACTAAGATTTTGAGGATATTCTGTATATAATATGCGCTTTAGGCTCACTCTCCCAACTTGCACTAATTCTAATAGTTTGGATCCCTAGAGGGTGATAATAAATGCTGACTGATTGACAAGCTGCTACTGCTTCCCTTGGGGTTGTAGGAATAAATATGAGGGTTGGGAATCCTTCATAAACCTTCATCCAACATATTCTTCTGAATATAATTTAACCAATTAACCTAATTGGATTTTACTAAGGGATATTTATTGAGAGGGTGGAGCAAGCATCAAACTATAACATCCCCTGAATCTGGGCTCTATTCTCCCCTGTACACACCCATTCGGTCCCCACATAAAACAAACTTAAGGCTACAAAGCGGTTCATTCATCTACCAATCTGGGCATGGGGCCTTAGGAGTCCTTTTCCTCCTTCTCAGCTTCCTCACCAAATTCACTTATGGGTGTGGCACAGTTAACAAACAAGTGGCTCCTTGTTCACGGGATCCACTGAAGTCAATTCACTGTTGGCCAATAGGTTGTTACTCAGGACTGGCTCCTGACCAGACTTGGCTGCTACTTCTCTTCTAGCTCTAGTGGCTAAGAAAACCTTTGGTGGTTGTTCCACTCTTCTGAAACCCATAAAGTCACAATCTAGTGCACTCCTCCATCTCTGACCTTAATTCGCTTAAAATGGCTTAAAGAATAAACATGAAGAGACAAAAGAAATAGAAGCCCTGGGGCTACAAAGACAAATGTGGGAAGGAGGAGAGGAGGGAGGAAATCCCTAGTCTCAAGGAGCTTACATTCTATTTTAATAAATAACATGCTCATGGATAAGTAATTATAAAAATAGAGAAAGTAAATACAAAGTCTTTTCTGGGTTGGGGAGGTAGCAGCAGGAAATAGTAGCAAGTAGGAAGTTCAACCTACACTTCTTATGTTCTTAATAAAGGGAAGACTGAGTAGAAGATAGAGGTCAATGACCTTCTTCTATCTGGAGGCTTAAGGTATTTCTTCTTCCTCATTCAAAAATTTCCCAATGAGGAAAAAGCAGGAAATCATCCTCACAAACCTTTTGTGTACATGCTTCATTCCATCTCAGCAGCCAATTAAAAAGTTTTTCATCACCACTCAGCTGATAGGAAATAGAGGATGTACATGTACATGTACCTGTACATGCTGAGAAGTAAAAAAGGAAAGGGCCTCTCTATTACATTTCCAGAATACTCACCCAAAATTCCATGTGTGTTCATATCAGTCCTATATATCATTCATGCTCTGAAAACCTGGTCCTTATTGCACATAAAATGGGACTGATAATATTTGTGCTTCCTAGCTCACAGGTTGGTTAGGAGGGAATCCCAAAGCCTTATATAAATAGGAGCTTCCCAGTACCTGTTAAGTGACTCTCCTCAATGCTATCCTGGGCTCCAGATTACTTTCCCATCTGGTTCTCAGTTGTCAGCTAATTCCAGATAGAGTCATAGGATTACAAGTATTTAGAACTTGATGGGAATGTTGAGATTATGTTGTCCCATGATGAAAAAAACAGAGGCCCAAAATGAAATGACTTTTCCAAAACCACCCAGTATCCTTAACTCATAATTAATGTTCTACTAGACCATATCAGGGAGATAAGACACAAGGATTCAATCTGATTCTGAGAGTAGGGGCTGTTGGGCCATCTATCAGATGTGACAAACCAAAGTATTCCCTCTAGCTCAGAACAAATCCCTAAAGAAAGATGAAGAGGTCAACAAACCTGGATGTGGAGGCATGGGATTTACATAGATTCAAATATTTTTAATATTTAATATTTGTTAATAATAATTAAATTAATATTTAATTAACCAATTGCTTGAGTATATTATATAGGACAAAATTCTTCCCATCTGTAGGTCTTAGCTTCTTTATACAATAAATGAGGAGTTTCAGTTAGGTGATCTCAAAGGAGCTTTCCAACATTCTAGGATCAATGACTCTCTAAGATTGTGGTAGCTCCATTTCCCTGTTCTATCACTATATTCCCCCAGACATCACACATAAGCAGGACATAGACTAGAGGTCTGATTTGGGAACTGTAGTACTATGGACAATTCCCTTGGCCTATCCCTATCTTGATTTCTTCATCTGTAAAATAAGAAAAATAAAAGTTAAATAGGCAACCATTCTAGGGACAGGCAAGATGACAGTGCTGAAGCAGCTGTTCACAAGCCTTCCTCAGGCCCTTGTTGATTTCCATGTATATCAGTCTCATCATTTAGTCCAAAACCCTAAGCACATCATTACCATAATTTTATTACAAAGTAGAAAATGATCCTGTCACCCTCCCCAGTTAACTTCCCATGCAGATCCTGTTCCAGGATATAAGGAAGTGATACTGGTAACCCAAGATTGCCAAGAAAAGGGGGAAGGCCTAAGGGAGGGAATACAGATATATTAGTGTCTCCTATGTGCCAGGCACTGTGCTAAGATAATATCTACAGAGTTGGAGTCTAGCTCCAGTGAATACTGGGAGTGTGAATGAATATCCAAGGCCACGTGGAAGATATATTTTGCAATCTCCATTTATTAATCTGAGTGCCAGTGTTTATATACCTTTTAGGCTAGTGTTACAATATTACTAGCTACCTTCAGGTGACATCATATACCTTCCACAGTTATTACACAATCCATACTTAAACATTTCAGTATCCACCTTAACTATCAATACCAAGGTACTTATCAACACAGAATTGTAAATAGCATAGTTGTGATGCTCATCAATACCAACAGAATTGTAAATAGTTGTGATGTCTATCAATACCAAAATACTTGTGGAAGCACAATAATAAATAGCAGAAATTATCATACTAATGTATTTTCCTCAAGTATGTCCTTAATTCATTGTGAAGGGGTAAATAGTATAGTTAAAATGTCCTGTTCCTATGGCATGCATTCTCCATCAAGATTATCCTCAGTTTATCAAGCATGTCTTTATAATTCATTGTTAGGAAGATGGTGAGCCAATAGTTTGAATGGCTCACCCTAACAGAGAGCAGGTCTCAAGTAATACCTGGACCAGACTCTGGCTGTTCATGGACTTATTCAATACTGGCCCTCTACATCTCCCCCTTTTTTATTCAGAAGATGAAGTCTTTCAACTTCCATTCCCATAGTTGACAATGATTGCAAGACGATGAATATAAGAATAACACATGCAAGAGGAATAAAATGCAAAAGCATAGAAGTCAGATTATTTACAATATTTATCTTTTTTAATCACTCAAATATTTGATTTGCTATGCTATCAGGATTAATTCCAAGGACACTACTTTTTGCCATGTTTTCTGTTCATGTCAAGCTAAGTGAGATTTATCCCAAGTGAAGTTGGAATTTTGTATAGCTCCATTTATTCTGTTCCTTATAAGCTATGTCATATCTATAGAGTTACTTATATATCAGTGATTTTATAATCACAAATTAGTTGTGATTGAGTTTCTAAATTGTTACATGAGCCCTTAACCGTATTAATGATTGTTCCATTAACTCTGGTCCTTTTTTTAACTCATTATTTATATTAATTTGTTCTTTAAGAGCTTGTGACATGTTTTTTGCTAACTGATTTGCCAGTTGGGCAGTCTGAATAGATTCTGTTGAGGAGCTATTCCTGAAATAGCAAGTGATATAATAACTACTATAGTTGCTAGAACTCCAGCAATGAATAATCCAACAATTCTCCTTTTCCTACTTTTGTTTTCTAATTTCCTATGATGTTATCTCAAACCTATTCACCTGCTGACCTATATCAATGTTCAATCTTAGTAGGCATCATCACAAAGGACGAGTGTTTAATAATAAGAAGAAGAACCATAAGTAATGAATTAGAAGACATTGGGATAGAAGACATTGGGATAAAACACATTCATGATTTGGATTCCAGTGCCATTCCTTAAAACAGTATCTGTAGTTAGAAACCTCTGTGGATATTTTTAAATATGCTGTACAGTATATTAGTGAGGGCCCTAAAACATTGTGGAATCCCATATCTGAGATGTGAAAATTTGTGCCATCCTAAATCCCAAATACATTGTAACAAGAGACCCATCCAGACAATGGATAATTCGGGATCTGATTCCAGTTCCTCCCCAAACCAATGGGGCCCAAAGTCCTCTGGGAGCAGAAGCAATGATCTGATCTTCTGAAACTACTTCCTGCTGAAAATAGGTGTAGATCTGACTCACCTGCAGAGTCCTATCTTTTATGGACAGGATGGTAAGCCGGAACTGATTGAAGCATCCAGTGGTTGATTTAGCTTCTTGAAGAAGATCAAGGAAGCTGTAATTGACCTAAATCTAGAATAAAAAACAAATCTAATAAATGGAGATTAGGATAATCTAAGTCCACAAGGACTGCTATAAGATGTAGAGAGGCCAATGTAGATTGGCCAGCAACTTTTCATGTAAAGAAATTTTGTGTCACAAGACACACAGTATATACAAATGTTAAAGATGTTTCAGCTTTAGTTTCAATAAACAATAAAATAACAGGTCTTACGGACAATCATGTTAATTGTTCTTATGCTATTTTTGGAAACCTTTAAGGGCTTTATTTCATACAGACACAAACATCTATCTGTAACTATAACAAATAGACAACTATCTCTATACTCATTCATCAAATTATTTAGTATATAATGACTACATATTTCCAGATTGAAAACAACAAGATATATAATTGAATTTGTGTTGACCATTTCCTCTGATTATAGAAATTTGTTATAGGAGAAAAATACAAGGGTATGATTATAATACTATCAGAACTGGTTTTTCAAGCCTCAGCTTGGGAGTATACCCATGACAAAATAAAGCATCCTTAGTTCAGTTTGATAATATTCAGTTTTGTCCAATTTTAATAGTTCTATCTTATTGCCAAACTCAGGAATAATAAGGTGGGTTTTTATTCAAAAAGACACAACTGGAGAACTGAATCTTACCTTGAGTGAAAGCTCCTTACTCTTGTCCAGATACAGACTCCCACCTGTTCAGGGTCCTCACATTTCTCTGAATAGCTTATGATAATTCTCTCAAGTGGTGGGTTACTGACTTAATGATCAGGCAATCAAATCCAGAACTCAAAAGAATATCAGTTACAGTCCCAAGAGATTTTATCTCTAATAGCAAATTCTACTAATTGCAAGTTAGGGCTGGATAAATTATTTTTTTAAAGTTTACCAAAAGTTTGAATCATAGGAGATTGTTTAGCTTGTTATATATGTTTAAACTCATCCTGGTGCAAAGAGATTATTCATTAAATGAGCTTATAGATTTTTAGGAAACACTTTCTTTGTTATATATATATATATATATATATATATATACCTCCTAAAAGGCTCATTTCTCAGGACCGATGACCTTGGTTATCTTGAAGGTTTCAAGAAAACTGACAAGCTTACAAATTAAGGCAAGTTGGCAGAGGCCCAGGAAAGGGGCTGAGCTTGTTTTTGCCCACCCCAACCATTCTTAGTGTTTTTATGGTCTATGTTGTTTGATACCACCTTAGGTAAGGCCAATTGATAAGGTTTTTACTTCCTCCCTCTTGTTCCATAACATAGTAATGACAATATTTAGGTTTAACATAATGACAATAACTCCAAATAACTTAGTTAACAATTTTAGATTTTTCCTAAGTAATAATCAAATAGTCTTAGTTGTAATTTCCTTTTAAGTTTCTATCAACAGTGAAAATACCTAATTCCTTAAACTTTACTTACAAAATATTTTAAAACAGTATTAGCAAGGCTAAATAAACTTTCCACCTTCTTTTAGTTGATAAATCTATTCTGTCCCCAAGCTGTTAAGTTGGGAAGTTCTCAGGTAGGATTTCCATTCCCTTAAATACTTTTCCTTTTTGTTTTCGGGAGAAAACAAGACAATTTTTAAAAATTGAGACAGAATAGATTTTAAAATTTACTTAACTTTAGTTCATGAGATTTCCTAGATTTCAATTAAATGTTCCAGATACACTGAATTGCCATTTGGATATTTTCCAATTCACACAAATCATTTCTCTTTTGTGAGCCAGGAAAGAGTCAAGATGTCAATATTTTTGTGAATGGGCCCTGAGAAGTCTGACTCGAGATAACTCAAAAGCAGACTGGGTTTTTGGTTTTAGTTTTGGGTTTTGGGCAATTTTTTAAACTTTTCTATTTTCCTAAATTTAATGCAAATAGATTACAATTTATATAAACTTTTAGTAGGCTTTGATTAGGGCCTCTTTAAAACTACTTTTATTATCGTATCTCAAATAGCAAATTTCACTGAATTATGTATATTTTATTTTTCTCCCTCTTACCCTTTCTTCCAGTTAGGGAAGAAGGGGAGTAAGAAAGAGAAAGAGATTCTATACACTATCTCCCTAGGCCTAGTGAGCCCTTTATTTAGTTGAATTTGTTTAATTTAATTTACATATACCCCAAAATTATTTATCTCAACATTGGCACTGCATGTTGGCCACATTCAAAAACCCAAAGTTATCAAATATGAAGCAATTTTATCCAATAAAGCAGTTAACATTCATATACCATTTGTTTTATGCTAAGCAGTTTTGCAATAATGTGATCTTCACAACAACAATCATTATTAGTTATCTTTACAAATCAGAAAACTGGGCAGAGATAAAATAATTTGCCATAAATTACATAGCTAATACATTTCTGTAACTAAAACAGAGAATGGGGGTTTACTGAAAATAGGCTGAGCGGGCTTTCTCATCTCACACTGCCATGCTGGGTCCTCCCCTGGGCACCCAGCTCCTTCCCAAGCAGTTTCTGGACAGAACCTGATGAAGGATGGAGTAAAAATCATAGGATTTCCCTGTGATGGTAATTTTAGGTGCCAGGGCCCAGGTTCCCTGGGTTGGGAAAGTGGTCAAGGATGTGGAATCTTGCCACTATTGTTGCTTTTCTTACAATGTTTTAACATTCTCTTTTCTGAATATGATTTGAGATAAGAAAAGTTAGCAAACATAGAGATTTGGGCTATATCAGTTTTTTAACAATCCTTATGCATTCAGGACTCCAGGGAGCATAGCAGAGAAGGATACTCCAGACAGGAGAGAAGTCAAAGAAGGGTTAGCAAAAAGTTGCTATTTTCCTAATTGTTGTTTTGACTACTTGGCAAATTCCTTAACCAACTTGTCTCAAAACCTTGAGAATCTGCTGTTATTTTCACAGTTCTATAATTTTGATTAGCTAACTTATTTTCTGCAGCCCCCAGTTTGGCAAGTTTGGGGTCTACAGGAAAAAGTTAACTGTTAGGTTCTTACTAAGTGCCAATGAGATAATGAGATATTAGGTTCTAATATCTTAGCACTAAGTGCTAAGTCAGTACATAACAATTCTCTTGTTCCGGCCTTTACTGGGAGTTTTACTTCTGTGAACTCCTGGGGAGGAGCTTGCATGCTTAGGAGGAGCAAGTTCATTGGTTGAAGTAATTTTTCCTAGAAGCCCTTGCGTTATCCCATGCCCATTCTCTGGGAGGATAAAAGAGGGGGGCACTGGAGAGATAGAGAGTCTCTTGTCTGGGCCCGACTTGAGGCGGCTCTCTGGAGGAAGAAGTCTCTCCTTTGGACCAGAGAGCAATCGGCAATTTCTGGAGACAACAGCACATTACAAATTGGCGTCCACAACGTGGGGAAAGGACTTTTGCTTATCCTGACAAGGACTTATTCTGAACCTTTCAGAGGAGCTAGACCGGACCATCGCAATTTCTCCCTCTTTCTTTTGATTTAGAACATAGGGTGGTCATGACCTTGAAACATAAATCCATCAATATGGGAGGCATTACACATAAATACATAGATTACATAAACACATAGTAACATAGTAACATAATACATGCTAGAAGTATATAACAAATAACATGATCAAATAATCATAAATTGAAAATTTATAAATATCCATAAGTCCATTGTCCATTAGTCTCATCCTGTGTTAGGAAATCCAATGATTCCTGCTGGTTTTAAAGTTCTTTAACAGTCTTCTTATTAGCCATGCTCTTTCAGTGTCAGATGTTTCTTAGATTTTCTCCTTTGTTTTAAGGTTTTTCTCTTTTTCTGTCTCTGATGGACAAGGCGAATACCACTCATTGGCACCCATCTAATCCCTTCTCCATCTGAACAAATACAAGCAAACCCTCTCTCCCAGGCAGTTAACCTATCTAATTATCTTCTATTTACCACTTTCTAAATCTCTTCCATCATCTGGCAATTACATTGGAGTTGTTTGCACTGGACACAGCCCTGTTGGTTTAAAAGGCCTATATTCTCCCCAAGTGTAATCCATTTTTGCAATCTGATTGCCTTTTGGCTGACTGATCAGGTAATCCCTTTCTTCCATGTGATTGCTTTTCAGTTGATAGATCACATCAGAGTCCTGACCTTCTAAAGGCTCTTTAGGTGTAACCTCAGCTGCCACAATGCCCCAAGTCTTTTTTGCCTGGGGCCCTGGACCTGGGCCCCTCATCCCGTTTCCCTGAATTAATCTACACTCTGATGCCCAATGGAGTCCTCTGTTGCATTTTGGACATGGGGTTTTAGGTCTTCTTTCACCCTGTCTTCTCACTCTATCTCCATATTTACACTGAGCTCTTAGATGTCCAATTTTTCCACATTGAAAACATCGCCGAGTTTCTCTAGAAGTCCCTTGCCAGGAGGGACCCTGTCTTTCCATGTTTATCATAGTCCGGGTGTAAAAAGCATTTGTTCCCACTGTAGTACAGTGTCTTATGATCTCCTCTAAAGGAGCATCTTTGTCTTATCCCCATGTAATTCTTTTGCGAATATCATTGGCATTTTCCTTAGCCAGATGTCTGGTCATTATTTCCATAGCTGCATTTTCTCCAATAGTTCTTTTGACAGCAGTTTGCAAACGTCCCACAAAATCTGCAAAAGGTTCATTGGGACCTTGCTCTATTTTAGTGAAAGCCTCTCCCTGATCTTTCTGTCCAGGGAGGACAGCCTTAGCAATTTGCTCATATATTGTCATGGTATAATTAATCTGTTCTGAATTCTCTCCATACCGACCTTCACCAGCTAAGTGCTCAAAAGTGAATTTTGTTTTAACTCCTATTTCCAAATTGCATCTAACTTGGATTTTACATAATTCATGAAACTCCACAAGCCATAACAAATTTTGTCCAGGTTCTAGACATGTCCTTGCTATAGATTTCCAATCATTCGGGGTTAGGAATTTATAAGACAAACCATCTAGTAACATTTTAACATAAGCTGATGTAGCCCCATAAAGGGTACAACCTTTTTTTCAAATCTTTAATTTTATTCAAATCTAAAGGTGTATATCTTCTCCTTTTTTAACCTTCAGAGTCAATATCTTCAATCACAGGATATGCATGTATAAAATCACTTATATCCTGTCCTTCTCTCTTAGCTTTAACCAATGCTTTTTCTACTCTTGTCATAGGCAGCTTCACAGGTGATTCTATTTGTGTTTCTGCCTCTTCCCCTCCTCCTTCTTGCTCCACCCCTGAAGGGTTAATTGAGGGAGGAGATGGGAAATGCTCCTGTTGCTCAGAATTGTACTTAACTTCATTGTTATCTGATTCATCCTTTTCACCTAGTTTACTTGACACCTCCCCATTTTGCTCCTTCTTCTCTTCCTTTAGAATAACAATTTTTAAAGCCATTTGGATTAAATTATAGGTATGAAGTGTATCTTTGGAAATTGAGTTTGGTTTGGAATTGTAGTGTTTACCTAATTGCTTTCTTACTAATTCCCATTCATCTAGATGCAATTCTTCTTCCAGAGAAAAACAAGGACATATGACCTGCACAGTTTTAAAAAGTTCAGTAATTTCCTCCAAAATTATAATCAATCCTTGGCTTTTCATAACCTTGATAATGCTCTCCAAACATTTTCCTTGAACAGAAGGCATTTGCCCCATTTCACTATAAGAGATTGCTGATTTAGTCCTTAACAAGTTCCTTATTTGTCTATTAGAATGCTCACTAATTCTTTAACAAAGTTTCCTTGTTACGGTTATTTCTGCGTCAGAAAGTCTTTTCCACTGGAATCTGAATCGGAGGTTTTTCTACTGGAATCAGGATCGTGTCTGTCCCTGTTCGGGCGCCAAATTGCCATGGTCCGGTCTAGCTCCTCTGAAGGGTTCAGAATAAGTCCTTGTCAGGATAAGCAAAAGTCCTTTCCCCACGTTGTGGACGCCAATTTGTAATGTGCTGTTGTCTCCAGAAATTGCCGATTGCTCTCTGGTCCAAAGGAGAGACTTCTTCCTCCAGAGAGCCGCCTCAAGTCGGGCCCAGACAAGAGACTCTCTATCTCTCCAGTGCCCCCCTCTTTTATCCTCCCAGAGAATGGGCATGGGATAACGCAAGGGCTTCTAGGAAAAATTACTTCAACCAATGAACTTGCTCCTCCTAAGCATGCAAGCTCCTCTCCAGGAGTTCACAGAAGTAAAACTCCCAGTAAAGGCCGGAACAAGAGAATTGTTAAGTACTGACTTAGCACTTAGTAAGAACCTAATATCTCATTATCTCATTAGCACTTAGTAAGAACCTAACAGTTAAGCTATTTCCCTTTTTAAAATGGGAATTAAGGATATTAAGAAATCTTTCCAGGTAATAAAATCTAGTTCACAGAACAAATATGACACAGACAATCTGTGCAGAAACACAGACACAGACACAGACAAAAATGACATGGAAGAAGAGTTTTCAACTTTGCCAAAAGCCATAAACTTGAAAAATAAAAACAACTGGTCAGTTATTAACATCATGAAACCATAAACCATTCTTTTAAACAATAGAAATAATTAATATTAAAGGAAGCTCATTTAACCAGCAGAATGTTCAGAGCTGGGGCTGTTTCTATGTTATGTTATGTGTTAATCACATAAATAGCATATTTGCTTTCTGAGAAAATATTAAGAGGTTCTTGAAAATATACAGTGCAGTAATAATTGCATATAACTCATTTTGCTTTGCATATTCAAACAGGGTGTTAAAGGTTCTTGAAAATATATAGTGCAGTAATAATTGCATATAACTCATTTTGCTTTGCATATTCAAACAGGATGTTAAAATATATTTAGTAGTCAGTGGCTAATTGTTTATTAGTAGCATCTGTAAATATCTACTGCTTGCCACTGATCCTGACTTCTTTTTGAATTAGGGTTAGAATCTCCTCTTAAAGTTTTGAATTTTGTCAATTTATATGTTCCAAAATTCAAATACAGTTTTATCCCACTAATATCCCTCAACAATTTTTAATAATCATTTAAAGTAACTAATCCTTGTTAATTTCTATTTTTAAAGTGGCCTAGAATAACCAATAGATTCCATCCAAAATGCCTCTTTTCCTGTACCTCCAAAATCTTCACCTTATTTTAATTTTTATTCTTTTCCTATTTTTAAGGTATTTTTAATAATTGTGCTATCTTCTCTCCTTTTTAAAAAAATATCATGGTGAGAAGTAGAATAGCAAAGAATACATATTTTCCCAAAAAATCAAAATCTGCTACTCCAGGAATAACCTTAAACCTACAATTGCATCCTAAAATGAGACCTAGCATACTAGAAGGAAGCGGACTTAAGACTCCAGTGGGGAGAGAACAAATTCCATATTATCAGTAATTCAATGTGGAGGGGGACAGATCAACACCAGGATTTCCCAGGGTAACATGCATTAAATCTTATACTGTCAATAAGTAATTTAAAGGTATTGTTTGCAGGCAGGGTTTGAGCAGGGAATAAGGGAAAATGCAGCTCCCATAAAATGGTTTCCCAATATTAAATTACCTTGTCTATTATTCTGAGAGTGATATTCAGAAACCCAATGAATGAAGTGAACTGGGAAAGCTGATTCACAAGATGGAGACAGTGTTCTAAAATTTGATTGAGGGTTAGCAGCTCCCCAGGTTTCTTTCTCCAGAAATCATGAGGTTTTCAAGGAGTGGGACCTTTTCTTTATGAAACTAAGTTGAGGCTGCTGAGTGAAACGAGCAGAACTAGGAGATCATTATACACTTCAACAATGATACTGTATGAGGATGTATTCTGATGGAAGAGGATATCTTCAACATAGAGAAAAGCTAATCCAATTCCAATTAATCTATGATGGACAGAATCAGTTATACCCAGAAAAGGAACACTGGGAAATGAGTGTAAACTGTTAGCATTTCTTTGTTTTTCTCCCCAGGTTATTTTTACCTTCCAAATCCAATTCTTCCTTTGCAACAACAACAACAACAACAAAATTCAGTTCTGCACATATATATTGTACCTACGATATACTATAACATATTTAATATGTATGGGAATGCCTGCCATCTAGGGGAAGGGGTGAAGGGAAGGAGGGGAAAATTCGGAACAGAAGGGAGTACAAGGGGTAATGTAAAAAAAAAAAAAAAAAAAAAAAAAAAGTTATAATTATAAAATTAATTAAAAAAAAAAAAGAAAAGAAAAGAAACTAAGTTGAGGCTACCTTGGCATTGAAATTCCCATATAAGGTAATTTAGTAATCCTAAAGATGTAGTTAGATTGAAATTTTTCCTCCTTTATGGCTTAGAATATGAGGTCATTTGTCCTGACTAATCAGGGCAAAGCTCCAGCCTATAGGGAGTGTTAGCCCAGGTTCCTATATAATTCTTGTTTGTTAACTGGGCCTCTCCTCTCCTTGACTAACTGCTTGTGGGGAGGGAGATGCCCTTTCTCCTGAGATCTTACTAAAAGTCCTTTCTGCTTTTACCTTGAGAAATCTTAATTTATTTGATTTTTTTGAGCCAGTAGTTTTGTCCCACAAACCAAAATCTGCCCTTCCTGCGTTTTAGGATTTATTTGCTGAATTGTGATGAAGTACAACTTTTTGAGGAATACTGTTTTTCCTCTCTTGACCCAATTGTCCAAAATTATAGCATCTATGAGAATTTGAAAAATTCTGAGATTGAGATTTGTTCTGATTAGCACAGCAATCATTACTGCAGCCTGAAAAGTAGAAGTCCCAATATTCTGACACCTTTGAATCATTTCTACTAAATACTTTTTGGTTTTCTCCTAGCTAATGCTTTCTTACAATCAGCATTAACATTTTCAAAAGCACATCAGCAAAAGTATCATTATGTCTTTGCTGGATTTTAGTGAAAGATGTTACTCTTATCAATTTTTCCTGGTACTATTACCCATGCCTCTCTAGGATCCTCAAAAAAAATGCTGCCTTCTATATCAAATAGTCACCTCTTTCTAAGGTAGATTGATTTTGTCCTATTCCAATTAAATATGTGTACTATATTGATATCAGTTGGACAAGGATCAATCTTATAAATTTTATCTTATATTTTATATTTTTATATCTTGTATCTTTTATCTTATAATTTATATCATTTGATATCTTGTATATGATATATTCTATACCTCATATTTTTACCTGATATCTTGTATCTTATAACTTATATTTTACCTTATATTTTATATGTGATATATTTTCTCTTATTCCTCATGTTAGCCTAATGATAAATTACTTCTAGTGATAAATTACTTTTGATGATCACCTCTTGCCTACTTTATCTTACTTCTTCTGTAAATTGTTTTTCCCTCTTCCCTTAATCATTGAGCTCCCTGAGAGGGCATTCTCCTGCCAGGACAGCTAAAAGTCCCTATCTGTTTGGGTGCCATCAGTTGGAGTCCAGAATGTGAGTAAATATCTGAGGCAGGCAGAGTGTTTATATACCTTTTAGACTAGTGTTACATTGGCGCCTGAACATGGGGTATAAGAAGCATAAAAATTACAAGAAGAATTGTTGTGCCCCAGTTCTCTTTTAATGTCCTGACCCAGTTTCCCTCATTGTCCTATTCAGCTACTCTGCCTCAAGTTATAATTATTCCCTCTTAATGTTAGGATAAAGGTTTTATATCTTAGGACTTAGACTATACTTATTCCCTCTTAATGTTTGATGGGATAAAGGTCCATTTTAGACATCATTAGAATATCAGGAGCCTCTCCAGTACCTTCCATTATGTCATCCCAGGTACCTCCCACATTATGTCATTGTTCTTGTTACCCTATAAAAAATCCTGTATCCAATATTCAGTGCTGGATTCTTTGAGAAGATAGTCTCCTTCAGCCTTGGGACCAACCATGGATCCACTGATCCCAGTAAATCTTTCCATTTAATAAATTCTGTATTGAATACTCTCTAATCTCTATCTTGCTCAGTTTCTCTGGAATTACAGAACCAACAGTGTCCCAGAGATGTTTGTAAGAAGGATCCTTCCAGAGTTCCTTCAGTAACCTTAGGGGAAGGAAAGGAAGAAGAGCCGCATCAGACTTTTTTAGTTGGGGTAATTAAATGGGCTAATACAGCAAAGGACTGAGCCAGAAGACTGATGAGAGACTTAAATGCCTGTTCTGACCATAGTCCTCTTCTCCATTTGAAAGTTTGCCTCTATGATATCTCACAAGATCAACACCTGCTACAGCCATCCAGAAGTGATAGTGCTGCTTGCATTCCTCAGTGTGCAGACCATGTTGTGGGGAAGAAATAACAGCAAAAAACAAACTACAGGGAATTGTTAAGGGGCAGCTCAATTCTCTGAGAGCCTCCACAGCTGTGGATCATAGCATCTGAAGGAATTGCAGAGCAGCCTTTGCTAACACAGGTGTTGCGGACTGGGAATGAGATAAATTGGAGGCACAGGGAAGAGGAGAGAGGTCAGACAATGCAATGGTCTCTTAGTCAGAGAGGTCAGAGAATGGCAACTGCCTCTCAGTCTCCGAGTATCACCCTCTCACAAGAGGCGATCCATTCTGCAGGTCTGGGTTGGATCTCCAGCAGCCACTGTCAGGTGGCTCAGTTGTATTCCAACATTACATTATCACTAGCTACCTTCAGGTGACATCATATACTTTCCAGGGTTAATGCACAATCCATACTTTGACATTTCAGTATCCACTTTAACTATCAATACCAAAGTGCTTATCAACACAGAATTGTAAATAGCATAGCAGTGATGTTTATAAATACCAAAGTACTGGTGGAAACTGAATAGTAAATAGCAGAAATTACTAATGTATTTACCTCAAGTATGCCCTTAATTCATTGTGAAGGGGTAAATAGTATAGTTGAAATGTCTTGTTCCTATGGCATGCATTCTCCATCAAGATTACCCTCAATTTATCAAGTATGTCTTTATAATTAATTGTTAGGGAGATGATGAGCCAATAATTTGAATGGCTCATTCTAATAGAGAGCAGTAATACCTGGACTGGACTCTGGCTCTTCATGGACTTCTTTGATACTGGTCCTCTACATAGTATCTCATTGGAAAGGGCAAGTTGTCCTTTGGACAGTCTGAGAAGAACATGAACCTTGAGTTCAGAATGAATGAACTCTTAACTGTCCCCAAGAAGCAGACCAAGGCCAGAGGTGAGACCTCTGAGGAACAGACTGAGCCTTTATCTTCTTTCATACAGCTGATAAAGAAAGCAAAAAGCACAAACGGGAGTCCAATCCTATCAGTCAGTCAACAGACTTTTCTTAATTAGTTACTATGTGCCAAGCACTGTCATAAACATGCAAAAAAAGAAAAAAAGGCAATTCAAAGAAGAAAAAAAAGGTACAAAGAAAGACAAAAAATAGGTCCCTGCACTGAGAGCTCATACTTTGTGGAACAAACAGCCAGTCCAGCACTTACCACATTCCAGATTCTGTGTCACTGGATAGCCAAGAAATAACCAAAGACTCTGCCCCTGCCCTCAAGAGGCTTACATCCTAATGGGGAAAGAATACACAAATAATCGTGTATATACAAGATTTAGATAGTGCAAGTGAAGTTAAGTTTAGAGGGAAAGCACTAGCAATGGGGAAATCCAAGAATTAATCTAATCCCAACCCTAAATCTCTTCCTCCAGCTTTTTAAAAAGTCATACTCTCCTTTCTCTTTCCATTGTCTGAAGGGAAAGGAATACTCGTTTACATAGTCATTACTTTATTCCAGACACTGTGTTAAATAGGCTACAAATATCATCTCCTTTGGTCTTCACAATAAATCTGAGAGGAAGGTATTATTATTTATCTGTCCTCCCCCACCCCCTTTCCCCAATCTTTTTTTGTGAGGCAATTGAGGTTAAATGACTTACCTAGGATCACACAACTAGTGTCAAGTATCTGAGATTAGGTTTGAATTCAGGTCCTCCAGGCTCCAGGTCCAGAGTTCTTTCTCTTGGGCTACATGACTGCTGTCTTTTGGTATTGATGTTTTCCCTTTTTGGCACAGGCCTAAAACAGGGTCTAAGTCAACAGTTAGGGGAAAGATTAATAAAGGTATGCAGGAGAACTTTTTTCATGGCCAAGCATCTCTCCTCAAACTTTTCCTGGAAGAGAAGGAAATAAATTCCCTATCTTGGAAGGAGGAAGTGTTCTGAATGTTTTAGGGTTTTTTTTTTCCCCACACACACTGATCTTGGATTAGGAAGAACAGAAAGCTGGCTATCCCGAAATCACAATTTTTACCATTCTGTGGTTGTCCAATGAACAAATATGTAGCCCCTCGACACAAACAAGTTTTAGGTCAGAGGGACCAGAGGTAACCAGCTCTTTCAAAGTTCTTCTCAAAATTGAACAGAAGTGATCTGATTAAAGTACAACTGCAGCATCACCTTCCCAGTGCAAGATAGAAACTGGTTAACAGAATCATTTATGAATTTATCCAAGTCATTAAACTGCTAAATAGCACAATCCCAAGCACAGATTCCTTGGGATGATTAACTAGAGACTTCCAAATAGAAATAGAACCATTTTTGACCATTCTTTGAGTCTAATCATTCAATTAGCTACTGAATTTACTTAACATTACTACTATTGAGCCCCCATCCTGCCCATAAAAAGAACATAACAAACTTTGGCAATTTCTTTGCTGAAACAACATGTTTTTCATTTTTCATCTGGTAACTCCTTTCCTCCCTGCCCCCCTACCCCACTCCAAAAAAAAAAAAAAAAAAAAGGTGAATGAAGTTGGACTGGCATGGCTGGTTCTTGGTGAAGTTATACTGGTTCTTTGTGATCACTAATTCCTTTTCTTGTTAAAAAAAAATTAATTAATTTAATGTTTTTTATTATACATATATAGTCTTTTTTTTTAATTGTATTTTCTTATGAATCATGTTGGGAGACAAAAATCAGAACAAAATGGAAAAATCACAAGAGAAAAAGAAACCAGAAGAAAAAGCAAGTGAACATAGCATGTGTTGATTTATATTCAATCTCCATATGTAGATGGTATTTCCCATCCAAAGTTTATTAGAATTGAATTGGATCACTGAACCACTGAGAAGAACCAAGTGTGTCATAGTTAATCATTCCACAATTTTGCTATTACTGTGTACAGTGTATTCTTGGTTCTGCTTGTTTTGCTCAGCATCAGTTTGTGTAAATCTTTCCAGATCTTTCCAAAATCAATTTGTTCATCATTTTTTATAGGACAATAATATTATATATCATAACTTAATCAGGCATTCCCCAATTGATGGGTATCTACTCATTTTTCAATTCCTTGCCATCACAAAGAGCTGCTACAAATATTTTTGAACATGTGGGTCTTTTCCCGTCCTTTATGATTTCTTTGGAAGTTCCTTTGGAACTTTTGAAAGTTTTCTTTTGGAAGTTCCTTTGCTAAATGTTCATTGATCACCCCTTTAATATTATGTTCAAGAATCAAACTCAAGGTCATTTATCATTCAAATTTTGTCCCCTTTACTGAAAATCAGGTCAATATTTTCTCTCTTCCAATCCTGCAGTACCTTTCTTACCCTCCATGATTTTTTACAATTCATTTGCAGTGTTTTGACAATTATATTCATCAATTTTTTTTAGTTCCCAAGGATATAGTTCATCTGGACCAAGTGAACTCATCAAAGGCTGAAAACTTTTCTCATTATCTCCTTATCTTGAGTATCAACTCCTTATGAAGCATTTTGTTTTGTCCTTTCCAATCCAAAGATCATTCATCTTGGCAAAGAATCACAGGATCCTAGATTGAGAGAACAAATAGCAGAGTTCAAAGCCCTGAATTAACAGAGCCTTTAGAGATCCCATTTGTGATTAACTGCAACTATACAGAATGTGGGCCCCCTATCCTGCTTGCTACACTGCAGATTAGTTTTTGCCCTTTGTACTCTATCATCTCTCACAATGGGCACATTGAAATTATATTTTTTCTTCTAAGGAACCAAAAATCACTTTAGGTTCTGGAGATCATGAAAGTAGCAGATTAACATTGCCTAAAGTGAGTGGGACAGTGAAGCAAAGTTATCTCAACACAGGGCCCCTCTAAGCTTTCTCTGGAAAAAGTCCCCTTTCTTATTCATTCAACAACAATTATTTATTAAAGCACCTCTACTGTGTACTAAAACCTTGAGATAACGAAAAATAAACAACACAGCATCTCTATCCTTCAAATAACTTGCATTACTGGGGGTCTGCTATGTCTAAAGCACCCAGCTAGAGAATTTTCAAAGTGAAAATGAAAAGGCCTACAGGAGAGATTACTGCTTTATCAACTAGCAATTGAACCAACTGACAAGGACTCTGGGATGATAACTAGGGACTGAAGAGTGAGGAGGGGGGCAGAAGGAAGAGTAGTAGGAGATTCCTAGGAGAATAATGAAAAGATAAAGGAAACCTATTGGCCTGCAAAGATAGATTGTTTAGTTTAACTCTGGGGCAAGTGCCATTTAATATCTTTCCTTGTTTATTATACATTCCTTAATATTGCTCTAAGTATTTTGCCCTATTTTTATTTAGTCTCTTTCGCTAAGGCTTCTTATACTATATCTTGGTGCCAAAAATCAAAGTTTTGTTCCCTAGAAGATCAAGGAAAGGGACCAGCAGCTCTCATGTACCTTTGGGCCACAGAAAAATTGGAGGATTGAGCCTGGAAAAATGGATTGTTCCCTCCAGTCAAGTACCTAGTGGTGTTTATTCTGAATCCCAGGAAAAACACTGACTTCACTGTACAAAGGACATAGACCTTAGTGGATAGATTATTAAACTTGGAATCAGGAAGACATGTTCAAATCCTTATCTGTAAAATGTAATACTCATTTATTTATCTGTAAAATCTAATACTTGTCTCCTAGGCCTGATTGGGGCATAAATAAAATAATTTAAACAAAGTGTTTTGCAGATTGTAAAGTGCCATATAATTGACAATTTTGATAATGATAATAATCATGATTTGTGAAGGGACATTTATTTTTTTGATGACCAAGATACATCAAAACAAGGGGAAGCAGAGTTTTGATGCTCAAAGAAATGCATAACAAAGGCAAGAATAGGATATAGGGAATGAAGGATAATGAGCTTATCTCCACTTTACTTTTTTTCTGGATCAAATTAATTTGCAAACCAAGACATGTAAGATTTTTGGAATTTCTAACTCAAGGTCAAATAAATATTTGTTTATTTAGTCACTGACAACAGGAGTTAAAGGGAAAAAACATAATTGTACTTATGAGTGCACAATGTTTGAATTGTTTTTTTTGTAATGCCCTTATGTATTGACTCATAGCCATCCCTATGGAATTTAAGAACTATTAGCTGACTTTAGCAGAGAGAAGCTTTCTAGTCACTGCATCTTAGCAGAGAGGAAACAAAATAGCCAGAAGGAGATCCCAAAGAACTAATGTTTAATCTTTGGATTCTGAAACATGAGAGATAAAAGAGTCTATTTCTTCTATAAGGAAGAGGTAAGTACTATAACTTAATTATAACTGGGAGCAGCAGGAAAGAGACAACAAGCAAAAAACAGCAGTGACGTGATGGTCCAGGTCCAGGCCCAGCAGGAAACATCATTCAATCATGACCTGGCTCAAAAAAGAGCAATGCAATAATATCACCAAAAGACATCAGTGGACATACAGGCTTAGAGACAGGTATCTTCCCTTCATGAGTGTTTCCTGGCTCCCTGAATTCTTTGTATATGACTTCTTTGTGACAACTCTTCCACTGAGGATGTAGGTATTTGAAGGAATATATATTCTAGGTTTATGATGAAAATGTCCTCTTGCAACTTTTCTTACTAGGCTGCTATTAAATGCCTTTACTGTAGGGACTTATGAATTACTTACTGTCTTGAATGGTATCAGACCCACAGGATATCTTGAACTTATGTGAACACATGTGGAAGTACCAACCACACAGTACTAAGTCTGTTATCTTGAATGAATTTAATCTCTTAGTGGCTCATCTACAAATGCTAATAATTCCTGCCTCAGCTATTTCATAGAATTTTTATGAAAATGGAGATTTCATGTGTGAATACTATTTGAGATTTTAAAATATTATACAAGTTCAAGAACTTATTACACTGATAACTATTATTAGCCATACAACCCGAACTTAGGGTGAGATAGCTTGAAGTAACATTTTATAGTGAAATAGATTAATCCAAAAATCTGAGTTTGAATCCCACTTCCTCCATTTACTGGATATGTAACTAGGTAAGCCCTTTAGCTTCTCAAACTGTTTTGTCACTTTTAAAATGAGGCTAATTGAACTTGCAAGACTTACCTCATGTTTCAGGCCAATTCCAATAGATTTGTAATGGAGAAAACCATCTGCATCCACAAAGAGGACTGTGGGGACTGAATGTGGATCATAATACAATATTTTCACCTTTTTGTTGTTATTTGCTTGCTTGCTTTTTTTCTTTCTCATTTTTTTTTCTTTTTTGATGTGATTTTTCTTGCGCATCATGATAATTATGGAAATATGTAGAGAAGAACTGCACATGTTTAATATATATTGGATTACTTGCTGTCTGGGAGGAAGAAAAATTTGGAACTCAAGGGTAAATGTTGAAAACTATCTTTACATGTAGTTTGTTTTTGTTTTTTATAGCTTTTTATTTACAAGATATATACATGGGTAATTTTATAGCACTGACAATTGCCAAGCCTTTTGTTCCAATTTTTCCCCTCTTCCCCTCCCAGCCCCGAGATGGCAGGTTGACCAATACATGTTACATATGTTAAAGTATAAATTAAATGCAATATATGTATACATGTCCAAATAGTTATTTTGCTGTACAAAAAGAATTGGATTTTGAAATAGTGTACCATTAGCCTGTGAAGGAAATAAAAAATTTTGCATGTATTTTGAAAATAAAAAGCTATTATTTAAAAAAGAAAAACTTACCTAATAGACAAGAAGTCTATTTGTCTTATAAATCTTCAAGTTCTACATATATTAAACTTTTGTTAGTAACATTCTGTGATCTTCTAAATATGATCCCCAATCAAATCTATGACTTAATATGTAGAGCCTTTACTAACAGAAGAAGGAGAATCTTCAAGTGAGTTATAACTTAATAGGAAGATTGGACATACACAAGGCTTTAAGTACACTTTCTTGATGTAGCATAAATTTTAAAACTGAATCTTAGGCTTCACATGAATTGTTTCTATCCTGAGGGCTTCTCAGTAATCATACTCTTTGTTTTATGCCTCTCAGATCATCAAGATTCCCCATCCCCACTCCCCATCTCTTAGCAAGGCAATACTCTAGGACAATAAGTAGCAAAAAAGGTGTCAACCTGAATAGGTAGAGGAAGTTTCTGGGTCTTAGCTCCCCTATGCCAGTGAAATCAAAAGTCCAATTCCTTTAAAAAAGTTCTAAAAGGCAAGATCATTGGGCCTTAACTGGAGACACCCAAAGAGTGAGAAATAGGGCCAATAAGGAAAGAGTTTTTACACTTAAGGGGATTAGGACTAATCCTTCCAAAGTGGGTTTGGGAAGAGACAAGAGAGACATGCAGAGGATGTCACCAGAGAGGCTCAGTAGTTATGATCTTCAGGAAAAGACAAAAGGAAGTTTGTAGTATCATGCAGATGGATCAGAGCCCTGGCTCTACTTAAAACTGTATATCTAGATCAGGAATGTGGAGCAATAAAATCTGTTGTTTCTTATTATCTCCTGTAAAAACCCCATGCTGACTACATATTTGTAAAAGCTACATTCAGACTTCTTATCTGTCTGTTTCTCTAGATAACAATACCTTGCTAAAAGACATCCTGGCTCCTTCCTTATCTCTCTTATATTTTACAACCTTGTAAGCTGTAAAACCCAGATTTTCAGTATATAAAGTTCTCCCAAACTTCCTCTGATATATAGACTTTCTTAGCAACTAGTCCATCAGCCATACTATTGATAAAGTTTTTGTGACTCTAAGAGAATCTCTTTGAATTCTTTCAAACTGTGAACCATGACTCCATCACTCAGCTTGCGTGTCATGCCTAATGATCAGAAAATTCCCTGAAGAATTTAATCCCTCCCCAGGAGGATTTTGTTAGTTTTCCCAGGGGACTGCCTATCAAGAAGGAAACTTGAACTTTCCAGTCTGAAATGTTAAAAGCATAAAAAGATGGAAGTTTTGGGGAAGCCTTCTGCTTAAAGCAGAAAAAAAAGGGATAACAAATTTGGAGAAAGGATGCCTGCCATCTAGGGGAGGGGGTGGAGGGAAGGAGGGGAAAAATTTGGAACAGAAGGGAGTACAACGGATAATGTTGTTAAAAAAAAAAAAAATACCTATGAATATGTACTGTCAAAGAAAATGTTATAATTATAAAAATTAATAAAAACTTTTTTTTTTAAATTTGGAGAAAGGAATATGGCTGTCTATTGGAGAGAAGAAAATAGCCTTTCAAAGCCAGAGGTCTTTTTTTAGAGTACAGCAGAGGAATTTCTTCTATTCGGAGGAGTCAAAGAAGGCTTCTTGAAGGAAGTGGTACCTGAGCTGGCTCTTGAAGAATGGGAAGAAATCAGGTAGGAAGGCATTCTGAGTAAGGGGAAAATATGAAAAAACAAGAAATGTGGGGAAAGGAAGAGTTGAGATTAGTTCTGAATAGTCCAGTTTCATTAGAGGAGAGGGTTTCTGAAAAAGCTTAATGAGAACAGGCAGTTTGAAGAGAATTCTCCCTTGCTTCCTCAGTTGAGAGGTTTCAAACCAATTCATATTTGGCATCTTTCCTTCCCTGTGGTTTTTCTCATCATATTCTATTTCTGTTCATTAAGCAGGGCACACAGTTTTCCAAAGGCCAAGAAGAACATTTGGTTCCTAACTCAGAAGCAGAAACTCCCCTGGAGGGGGAGTGATAGTGGGAGGGATGATCTAAACTCTTTTTGTAATAAGAATAATTCATAGTTCCTGTAGCACCTTAAGGTTTGCAAGACCCAAACCTAGTGTTGTTACCCCATTTTAGAGAAAGGAAATGTCAGGGTCTAAGAACTGATGAAATTTGACCATCAGCCCAGTAACTAATAAATGTCTGATTTGTTCCCTTGTTTTGATCCCTGATCCCCTAACTCCAAATCCAGATCTCTACACTATATTATCTCCTAGAAGGAGCAGGATCCTAAATCTATACTCTACCTAGAAACTATCTTCAGACCAGCTTTAGACCATTCCATAGATAAGGAAACTGAGGGTCAGAGAGGTTAAATGATTGCTCCACGTCACACAAACAGTATCAGCATCAGAATTTCAGTAAGCAAATATAATAAAAATGGCAATTCTACCTAAACTAATCCATTTATTTAGCCCTATACCAATCAGACTCCCAAAAAAACTATTTTAATGACCTAGAAAAAATAACAACAAAGTTTATATGGAAAAACAAAAGGTCAAGAATTTCAAGGGAATTAACAAAAACCAAACCAAACAAAAAAAAAAAATCAAATGAAGGTGGCCTAGCTGTACCTGAACTAAAATTATATTATAAAGAAGAGGTTACCAAAACCATTTGGTATTAGCTAAGAAATAGACTAGTTGATCAGTGGAATAGGTTAGGTTCAAAGGACAAAATAACCAATAACTTTAATAATCTAGTGTTTGACAAACCCAAAGACCCCAGCTTTTGGGATAAGAACTCAATGTTTGACAAAAATTGTTGGGAAAATTGGAAATTAGTATGGCAGAAACTAGGCATTGACCCACATTTAACACAGTACACCAAGATAAGGTCAAAATGGGTTCATAATCTAGGCATAAAGAATTAGATTATAAATAAATTAGAGGAACATAGGATAGTTTACCTCTCAGACCTGTGGAAGAGGAAGAAATTTATGACCAATGAAGAACTAGAGATCATTACTGATCACAAAGTAGAAAACTTTGATTATATTAAATTGAAAAGTTTTTGTACAAACAAAACTAATGCAGATAAGATTAGAAGGGAAGCAATAAACTGGGAAAACATTTTTACAAAGGTTCTGATAAAGGCCTCATTTCCAAAATATATAGCAAATTGACTCAAATTTAAAAGAAATTAAGCCGTTCTCCAATAGATAAATGGTCAAAGGAAATGAACAGACAATTCTCAGATGAAAAAATTGAAACTATTTCTAGCCATATGAAAAGATGCTCCAACTCATTATTAATCAGAGAAATGCAAATTAAGACAACTCTGAGATACCACTATATACCTCTCAGATTGGCTACGATGACAGGAATGTGGGAAAACAGGGACACTGATACATTGTTGGTGGAATTGTGAATACTTCCAGCCATTCTGGAGAATGATTTGGAACTATGCTCAAAAAGTTATCAAACTGTGCATACCCTTTGATCCATCAGTGTTTCTACTGGGCTTATATCCCAAAGAGATCTTAAAGAGGAGAAAGAGACCTGTATGTGCAAGAATGTTTGTGGCAGCCCTCTTTGTAGTGGCCAGAAACAGGAAACTGAGTGGATGCCCATCAATTGGAGATTGGCTGAATAAATTTTGGTATATGAATATTATGGAATATTATTGTTCTTTAAGAAATGACCAGCAGGATGATTTCAGAAAGGCCTGGAGAGACTTACATGAACTGATGCTGAGTGAAATGAGCATGACCAGAAGATCATTATATACTTCAACAACAATATTGTATGATGATCATTTCTGATGGACATGGCCAACTAGAGCAGTAATGAACTGAACCAGCTATACCCAGCGAAAGAACTCTGGGAGATGACTATGAACCACTATATAGAATTCCTAATCCCCCTATTTTTGTCTGCCTGCATTTTTTATTTCCTTCACAGGCTAATTGTACACTATTTCAAAGTCCGATTCTTTTTGCACAGCAAAATAACTGTTTGGACATGTATACATCATATATTGTATTTAATTTATACTTTAACATATGTCACATGTATTGGTCAACCTGCCATCTGGGGTAAGGGGATAGGGGAAAAGGGGGGAAAATTGGAATAAAAGGCTTGGAGATTGCCAGTGTTGTAAAAATACCCATGCATATATCTTGTAAATAAAAAGTTAAAAAAAAAAAAAAAAAAAAAAAAAAGAATTTCAGTCCAGAAACTTGGGCTCCAGTCATTGCCTAGCTCCAGAAAATTTCATTTATTGAATGAATGACCAAGCATCCTAAAAATTAGCACAGGCTATTTGGTGAAAGATTTTTCTATCATATTAACCCATTTTTTAGTCTTGGGATCTCCTTGCCAGAAACCTCATTCAGCACTAGTTTGTAAGAGGGTGTGTGGTACAAGAGATTACTTGAACAAAATCAACTCTAAGTTTCAGTATACGGTAGAAAGACAATTGCCCAAGAAAGGAGAGACAAAAATTTTGGAAGAAAATTGTGTTTGTTTTTGAGAGACAGCCAGAGCTGGTTGATGCCCAGTAAAAGAGCTGGAGAGAAAAACAAACAAACAAACAAACAAACAAAAAAACCTAATAACAATAGAAGATATAATTAAGAGCAAGAGAAAAAAAAGAATCCACTGAGCTATACAATGTTAGAGATGGAAGAAAACATCGGACCCATTCACTTTTGCAAATGAGGATACTGAGGATGTAAAAGGATAAAGATTAGACACAAGAAGAGTCCCAGATCTGTCATTTTACTGGCTGTGTGACATTAGCATCCTTGGTAACAGAAGATCCTCTCCTAGAGTAGGGAACATTAGGAAGGTACCTTAGAGATCAGCAAGCTCAACCCTCTTATTTTAATAGGTAAGCAAACTGAGGCTCAGAAAGATTAAGCCATTTGCCAAAAAGTCAAACAGAAAGTATTTGACCCAACTTCTTCATAGTGACTAGAATGGATGCTCTCCAAGGGCCCTTCCCACTCCAACATTCTTCATGTCTATAATTCCATGCTTCTGACAAACAGGCCTTTTAAAGAAAAGCTACGAAGTTACCAAGGATGGAAACTAGCTGTCACTATAAAGTATGAAAGGTCTCTATGGAAATTCAAGACATTGTGACTATTATACTTGTCAGAAAGATACAAAGAACAACATTTTTAAAAAGCCACTTGATTTTAAACTCTTTGAACATACCCACCTGCCTGGAGAATTATGCAAATAGCTTCTGATTTTAGAGTACTGGATTTTTTTCCTTTTAATTGTCATTCCATTGTGTGTGAGAACATCAATAGAGTTCTGGATTTTCCTTTTGTGAAAAGGCTGCACAATGTATTCTCTGATTATTATGAAGAAAACATTTGTTTTTCTTCCCTTTCATTTCCACTATTCTGAAAAAAAAAAAAAAAGGATCTCACAATAGGTTTTAAATGACGTTTGAGATAAAAGCATCTGATTATCTTCTCAATTTTCAGATGAGGAAACTGAGTCTTCAAAGAGTTCTAGTATGACAGAAATATGATTGGAAACTATCATCTCTAATTCCAAGCCCAGGAACCTTTCCACTGTAATTCATGTGATAAAATGTCTAAGTGGAGTTTTAATATTTAAACAAATTATCACCAGGGGATTGTTTTTTAATCTAATAAAGTAAATTGTAAATCCCTGAAAGAAGAAGATGGAAAGAAATGGAGTCTCTGGATTGATAATGGGAGAGTAAATCTGGAGATCTGAATTGTTTTTTAATAGTACAAAGAACTCTGAAAGATAATTATGCTCGTTTTGAGATACAGATGCAAAAGTTAGCTGAGTCTAAGTGGAAGTTATACAAAAAGACTAATGGAATGTTTTAGCTAAGAACAAGAGTAAAAGACCCACACAATGTTAGAGGCAGACGGGAGCTTGTGCGTCATCTAATATGAATTCATTTTTACAAATGAAAATGCTAAGACCTCAAGATAGAAATAATGAATAAAAGGAAGAGTAGAGATGGGGAAACTATCTTACTCCACAATAAATACCAAATGATATAGCCTAAATTGAAAAATTAAAAGATAAAAAATTAGAGAATAGATGGAACCATATGAGGGAACTCTTAATTGGGATAACATAATATATTATATAGTGTTTTAAGCTTTGAAAAGTACTTTTTAGCTAAGTAAAAGACAAAGGTGAGCATAAAATTATGAAAGAAAATTTTGATTATATAAAATTAAAAAGATTTAGCATGAACAAAATAAGCTAGAATTTTTAAAAGGTCATTAATCAGGAAAATTCTTCATAGCAAATAGTACTGATAAAGGTATTAGTCAATATATATGAAATTGATGCTAATATATATGAATAAGAGTACTTCTCTGATAAGTAAGCATTCAAAGGAAATGACCGAGCAATTTTTTAAAAAGGAACTGCAAGGGGCAGCTAGTTGGTGTAGTGGATAGAGCACCAGCCCTGAAGTCAGGAGGACCTGAGTTCAAATTTGACCTCAGATACTTAATAATTGCTGGCTGTGTGTCCCTGGACAAGTTTATTAAGCTAGCAAAAAAAAAAAAAAAAAAAAAAGGCACTGCAACTTTCCATAATCATATAAAAAATGTTTCAGATCATTAATATAATAGAAAAACAAATTAAAATAACCCTGAAATTTCATCTCATACCAATCAGACTGGGAAAAGTGACAAGAGACAACAATAGTAAATGTTGACTGGCTTGTAGGCAGGCAGACAGACACACTGTCACAGTTCCACTTGTGATACTATGGTAGTAATCTCACACTATCACAAGTGGAACTGTGTATTACTCCATATGTTCAGGAAAACAATTGTTTTGTATTAAACAAGCAATGCCTTGTCCTGGTGAAGAGACTTGTATAATTCAAAGAAACTATGAGCTATGCTCGGCAGGGTTATCTAAGACAGACAGATCAAAGTGGACAGTTCTGACAAAAGCTGATCCTTTAGAGAAGGAAATTGCAAACTACTCCAGTATTTTTGCCAAGAAAATCCCATAGACAATATTTGTAGAGGGCCGGAACTCTGGAGAAGTATATGTGAAACAAGATGTTAATTCGGTGGAATTGATAAGATAATGGTTCTCTAGGTCACATATATACTTAGTACGGTGATGTAATGGTTCTCTAAGTTCACACATAATCAGTATGCTGTAATGATGTAATAAGGTATGGGCTAAGAAAGACTGGAAGAGAGACATTCTATCTTTGACCATCCTTGTGGTAGCTGTCCTGCCTCCTGCACTAAAATCAGATTAGCAGACCTGCAGAGGAGACTGGGTCAGATTATGACAGTCACAGAATGAAGGAGATAATAAAGACTTTGGACTTTATTCCTGACTATTCCCATTTGGTGATTATTCTGCTGTGACCAAGACTGGTCCCAAGGCCCTCCAGAAAGCTAGCCCAGACATTATAAGTATTTAAAGGATAAAAGATAAGACACTGGAAGATAAGACTCTAAACCTGGAAAGTGTCCAACATGTTA
The DNA here is from genome assembly GCF_048593235.1 of Sminthopsis crassicaudata. Lineage (NCBI taxonomy): Eukaryota > Metazoa > Chordata > Mammalia > Dasyuromorphia > Dasyuridae > Sminthopsis > Sminthopsis crassicaudata. Next base: position 433,125,404 of record NC_133620.1, read on the forward strand.
CTGGGAAAGAAGGGAGGACAACTACAAATAACTCCAGAAAGAGGGAAGCAATTGGGCCAAAGCTGAACAGAAGCTTAGCTGTGGATGTATCTGGTTATGAAAAGAAAGTTTAATATCATAAAGATTAATATTGCTTAGGAATCTGGAATGTAACTCAGTACTAAGGTAAGCTGGATGTGGTCAAATAGGAGATGGAAAGGTTAAACATTGATATCTTGGGTGTCAGTGAGCTTAAATGGACAGGAATGGCTAAATTTAATTGAAGTGATCTTTATATATAGGACTGCAGGCAAGAGTCTCCTAGAAGAAATGGAGTAGTCCTCATTGTCAATAAAAGGGTGAGAAAAGGAGCACTAGAGTATAATCTCAAAAATGACAGAATAATATCTACTGGAATCCAAACCAAGTGTTCAACATTACAAGTAATACAGTAATACTCTGCTCTAATCATCAATGCCAGAGAGGCCAAAGTTGCTCAATTCTCAATTTAGAAATAGCACCCCAAATGTCACATTCACCACAGAGGATAGGAATACTAAACCAAGAAATTAAAAGATAATTGGAATAATAAGCAAGTGTGGCCTACAAAATGAAGCAGGATAAAGATTAAGAGAGTTTTGTCAAGATAACTCAGTAGTCACAGCAAACATTCTTTCAATAACCAAAAAGGCAACTCTACATATGGATATCACCAGATGGTCAATATAGAAATTAGAATGATTTTATCCTTTGTAACAAAGATAGAGATGCTCCATATAGTCAGTTAAAAAAAGACTTGGAGCTGACTGTAGCTCAGATCGTGAACTTATTATAAAAGTTAGAATTAAATTGAAGAAAGTAGGGAGAAAACCATCAGACCATATAGATATGGCCTAAAGAACATTCCTTATGATTATGAAGTAGTACTCAAAGAACAATGGATAGAGACTTGCAATATTGTATAACCCAAAGAGAAACAATAGCAAAAAAAAAAAAAAAAAAAAAATGGCTTTCTGATTATCTTTTTTAATAGCTGAGGAAAGAAGGAAAGGAAAAGGAGAAAGGAAAAGTCATACCCAACTGAATGCAGAACTCTAGAGAACAGCAAGGAGAGATAAGGTTTTCTTAGATGGACAAGGTGAAGGAATTGAAGGAAACAATGGAATGAGTAAGATAAGAAATAAATTCAAAAAACTTAGAGATGTCATGGGAATGTTTCATGCATGATAAACAGTTAAAAATAGCAACTTAACAGAAGTAGAAATTATTAAGAGGTGACAAGACTATTCAGAATTGTACAAGAAAGATCCTAACATCACTGATAACTATTATAATGTCCAGGCTAGCTTTCTGGAGGCCCTTCAAATGGGCCTTGGTTTCAGCAAGAATAATCACCACAAATCTTTTTTATCTCCTTCACAGTCTGTCTCCTTCCCCCGGGGCCAGGCTAGCTTTCTGGGGGACCTTCAGATGGGCCTTGGTCTTCTTAGTGAAGGAATGCAGGGACGCAGGAGAGCCACCAGGATGATGGCAGATGGAATCTCTCTCCTCCAGTCTTTGTTGGCTCTTATATACTTTATTGTAATTACATTAATTATATAGCTTATTGTAATTATAGCACACTATGCATGTGTGAACTTAGAGAACCAATACATGACCATGCTAAGTATTAAGTATATATGTAAACTAGATAACCATTATCTTATCAATTCTTCTGAGTTAACACCTTGTTTCAAGTATACTTCTCCAGAGTTCTACCTCTCTGCAACTATAATGGTATGGTTACAAATCTAGAGTGATATGCTTGGAGAATGAAATCAAGTGGGCTTTAGGAAGCATTGCTAACAATAAGGCTAGTAAAGGTTACAGAATCCCAGCTGAGCTATTTTATTTTTATTTTATTTTTTTTAATTTTATAATTATAAATTTTTTGACAGCATATATGCATGAGTAATTTTTTTATAACATTATCCCTTGTATTCATTTTTCCAAATTTTCCCCTCCCTCCCTCTACTCCCTCCCCTAGATGACAGGCAATCCCATACATTTTACATGTGTTACAGTATAACCTAGATACAATATATGTGTGTAAATTCAATTTTCTTGTTGCACATTAAGTATTAGATTCCGAAGGTATAAGTAGCCTGGGTAGATAGACAGTAGTGCTAATATTTTACATTCACTTCCCAGTGTTCCTTCTCTGGGTGTAGTTATTTCTGTCCATCATTGATTAACTGGAAGTGAGTTGGATCTTCTTTATGTTGAAGATATCTTCAATATCCACTTCTATCAGAATATATCTTCATACAGCATTGAAGTGTACAGCGATCTTCTGGTTCTGCTCATTTCACTCAGCATCAGTTGAGGTAAGTCTCTCCAAGCCTCTCTGTATTCCTCCTGCTGGTCATTTCTTACAGAACAATAATATTCCATAACCTTCATATACCATAATTTACCCAACCATTCTCCAATTGGTGGACTTCCATTCATCTTCCAGTTTCTGGCCACTATGAAAAGAGCTGCCACAAACATTCTGGCATATACAGGTCCCTTTCCGCTCTTTAGTATTTCCTTGGGATATAAGCCCAATAACAGCAATGCTGGGTCAAAGGGTATGCACAGTTTGATAACTTTTTGGGCATAATTCCAAATTGCTCTCCAGAATGGTTGGATTCTTTCACAACTCCACCAGCAATATATTAGTGTCCCAGTTTTCCCACATCCCCATCCAACATTCATCATTATTTGTTCTGTCATCTTAGCCAATCTGACAGGTGTGTAGTGGTATCTCAGAGTTGTCTTAATTTGCATTTCTCTGATCAGTAGTGATTTGGAACACTCTTTCATATGAGTGGATATAATTTCAATTTCATCATCTGAGAATTGTCTGTTCATATCCTTTGACCATTTATCAATTGGAGAACGGTTTGATTTCTTATAAATTAGGGTCAGTTCTCTATATATTTTGGAAATGAGACCTTTATCAGAACCTTTAACTGTAAAAATATTTTCCCAATTTGTTACTTCCCTTCTAATCTTGTTTGCATTAGTATTGTTTGTACAGAAACTTTTTAGTTTGATGTAATCAAAATCTTCTATTTTGTGATCAATAATGATCTCTAGTTCTCCTCTGGTCATAAATTCCTTCCTCCTCCACAGGTCTGAGAGATAGACTATCCTCTGTTCCTCTAATCTATTTATGATCTCATTCTTTATGCCTAAATCATGGACCCATTTTGATCTTATCTTGGTATATGGTGTTAAGTGTGGATCCATATCTAATTTCTGCCATCCAGCTGAGCTATTTTAAACCCTAAAAGATGTTACTGCTACAATACTGCACTCAATATGCTAGCAAATTTGGAAAACTCAACAGTGGCCACTAGATTGGAAAAAGATCAGTTTTGTTCTAATCCTAAACAGGGGCAATGCTGAAGATGGTTCAAATTACTGAAAATGCTAGGTATTTAGCAATATGTGAATCGAGTATTACCAGAAATGCAGGGTAGTTTTCAAAGAAGCAAGGGAATTAGAAACCAAACTGCCAACATTTGCTGGATTAAGGAAAAAGCAAGGGAGTTTCAGAAAAGCATCTACTTCTGCTTCATTGACTTCACAAAAGTCTTTGGGTGGATCACAACAAAATGTGGTGAGTTCTTCAGGAGCTCTGCGACTCAGATCATCTCACTTGTCTCCTAAAGAATTTGTATGTTGGTCAAGAAACAGCAATGAGAATTGAACATGGAACAACTCATTGGCTTAAGATTGGGAAAACAGCAGACAAGGTTGTGTATTGTCACTTTATTTATTTAATTTATATGCACAGTACATCATGTAAAATGCCAGGTTGGCTAAATCAAAAGCTGGAATTAAGGTTGCCAGGAGAAATAGCAACCATTGCAGATATGTAGACAATAGCACTCTGGTGGCAGAAAGTGAAGAAGAATAAAGCCTTGATGAGGGTAAAAGAGGAAAATGTCAAAGCTGGCTTGAAGCTTAATATTAAAAAAAAAACCTAAGATTATGAATAGAGCCAAGAGAATGATCTATAAAATCATTACAATAATGCAAAGAAGGGAAACATTGAATGATAATAAAATGTAAGATAGCAAGTTGTTGCACATGAATGTAATGACATATAATTATGTTGAATACAGGGCAGCATGGCAAGATGTTCACCAATTGGTACAAAGGGATCTAAGTGGAGATAGGCGAGTAATAAATGTGGTGGCTTCAACAATATAAATAGAAAGAATAATTGCAAAATAATCAGAACTTAATGTAAAATTATAAGCAAGCTTGTTACCAAAAATAAAAAATAAAAAAATCTGGACCCACCCTCCTTGTAGATCTACCCCAAGTTAGCCATCTGAGGCCTCTGGAGCTCGGGTCTCATTAGAGACAATAAGGACCTATAGGATTTGAATGGTTTTGGGTTGGTTGGTGATTGTCCTTCATTCTTAAAGAGACTGAAAATAATAGAATCAGGTTATAGTGCGTTTAACTGTGACTGATCAGAACAATACAAGCTCAGGAGGCCCTATCACAGGTCAGGTACAAATAGTCCATGTGAACATTCTCTAAAGTTGTGCATCTCATGTTTCTTTTGAGCTCCTCCAATTCTACTTTGCTTATAGAACACAGCCCCTTCTTGGATATGGGTACAGTTCTTTGCCAGCTTCTCCCATGGATGCAATCTATTCCAAAATTCTTCAGAAAGACCTTGGGAATATCCTTGTATTGTTTCTTCGACCTCCATATGAACACTTGCCTCCCATGAGTTCTCTATAAAATAATCTGTTAGGCAAGCATATATTTCTCATTCGAATAACATGGCCAGCCCATCAGAGTTGTGTTCTCTATGGTAGAGTTTAATGCTCAGCAGTTCAGCTCAAGAAAGGATCTCAATGTCTGGTACCTCATCCTGCCACGTGATCTTCAGAATCTTCCTGAGAAATTTCAAATGGAAGTGATTCAGTTTTCTGGAATAGCAGTGGTATATTATCCAGGCCATTGGATGATGATTTCATTATCCAATGAAGTCAGCACAATGGTTCTGTGGACCTTCAGTTTGGTGGGTAATTTAATACTTCTCCCCCACACCTACCTTCAGTCTCCCTAACACTGAGCTGGCTCTGATAATATGTGCATCAACCTCATTATCAATGTGTACAGGACTGGAATGTGTGGGGATTAAAGTTATCCCACCTACAATAAGAGAGACTGAGGCAGAGGCCTGAGCCAATGGCACTTTGTTAAAGAGTCCATGGTCCCTTCTAATGAAGGAGCAGAGAAAGGCTGAATTTGAAATGTGTTGACCCAACACAATGTTCTGAGTCTTAGATTGTGTTGCACCATATAGGAGAAAGGTATTAAGAGCAGTCTTTACCAACAGATAGACTGGCTAAAGGAGGAACCCCAAAAGAAGAAATTGCTAATCTAGAGAGCACAGGAACAAGGAACATTGACCTCTGAAAGAGGAAATGAGTCCAGAAAGAACCACTCAAGTGCCAAGTCAGCAAGCAGAAGAAATTGGAAATAAATACTAGCTAAAATTGCATAGTATTTTAAGGTTTGCAAAGAACTTTACATGTATTATCTAATTTGATTCTCACAACAATCTTGTGATGAGTGCTATTTTTATCCCCATTTAAAAGTGAATAAACTGAGGCCCAGAGAGGTTACCAATTTGCCAGATTCATACAGCTAGTTAAGTGTCTGAGGCAGGATTCAAACTTAGATGTTTCTAACTCCAAATGCAACACTTTATTCACTGGGGCACCTAGCTATCTAAAGAAAAGTAGTGATATATAGATATACTCAAGCCAGTATCCCGGGAGCAGAGGCTAATCCAGAATTGAGCTTGCACAGAGCCATGCAAGTTGTGATAATAAAGGTTAGAATAGTGGTTATGAGTTTCATTTGGGAATGGAGGAGGGAGAAGCAATGCTTAAAAACTTCTTGGGAAGATCAGATGTAGAGGGCTGAAACTCTGAGTCAGACAATAGATCACAAAGACTGATGGCTTTTGCTTCTTTGTTAACTATTCTAATTCCTTTAATTTCTTTTTTTCCTTTTATTGCTATAGCTAGTATCTTTAATACAATATTGAATAATAGGGGTAATGATGGGAATCCTTGTTTCACCCCTGATCTTATAGGGAAGACTTCCAGTTCAGATAAAATCTGAAGCCTCTGTTACTTTGTGACATGAGTCTACAGTGAGGACAGAGGAATCATAGAACTAATATCAGTCTTTGAATTCATAATAGAAAAAAAGAAAGGGAGGCCCAGAATTCAGAGGAGGGATAAATAATCATTCATGAGCTAAAATTGTGAGGCAAGAAATGAACTGAGATTTTCTTGGATCAACACCCAGGACTCTATCCACCACACCATTTAGTTGAATACTTACTAGCAATGTGGCCTTGGATATATCATACAATCTCTCTGACCTTTAGCGTTCTCATCTATAAAAATATTAGTCTAAAATATTCCACTATGCTCTGTACTTTTCCCTGAAATTACGCTTAAAGACAACCATATGACCTATAATTTTAATGTACCCAATTCTCAGTATTTACCCATGCATTTTTCTCATTTTAATTATATCTCAATTTAAGAAATGGCCTACATTTGATAATACTTATCCTACCCACTTCAGAGGTATGGTTCAAATGAGATAATCCTCTTACAGCATATGAGGCTTCTTAAACTTTAAACTTGTAATCCGGTATGAATATATTTAAGTATTCTTGGTGATGTAGCTGCGACTATATTCTTCAGGCCCCACCTGATTAACAGCATTGAGACACTTTGCTTCTCTTCTCTAGCTTTCATTAAAACTAAACAGTCCATCCCTACTCCATTTATGCTGACAAAAGCAAGGGACAGTACACAGTATCTACTGATATTCCTCCCCACTTTCCCAGATGAATTGCTGGTCTATATTTCCAACACTAACATTTTACTGGAATGACAGTAGGACTAAGTACCTCAAAAACTCCAAAGGTAGGAATCACTCAAAGGGCAAAACACATAGAGGGTATAAGTAGATTACAACATGTAGCCAATGAAGAATTCTGAAGAATAGGATGAAAGGACTTCATCAAAGAATGGTATGAGATGCCCATCAATTAGGTAATGACTATATGAAGGTTATAGAATATTATTGTTCGGGGCAGCTAGGTGGCGCAGTGGATAGAGCACCAGCCCTGAATTCAGGAGGACTGGAGTTCAAATCTGGTCTCAGACACTTAACACTTCCTAGCTGTGTGACCCTGGGCAAGTCACTTAACCCCAGCCTCAAAAAAAAAAAAAAAAAAAAAAAAGAATATTATTGTTCTATTAAAAATGATGAGCAAACTGATTTTAGAGAGGCCTGGAAAGATTTACCCAAAATGATGCTGAAAATAACAAGTAGAACCAGGAATATATTGTACACAATAACAGCAAGTATATGCTATAAACTATGAAAGATTTGGTTCTTCTTAGTGGTTCAGTGATCCAAACCAATCCTCTTAGATTTTGGACAGAAAATTTGCATTCAGAAAAAGAACTAAGGAGACTTAATGTAAATCAAACCATGCTATATTCATTTCTTTTTTCTGTTTTTTTTTTTTTTAATCTCTACCATAGTTTTTCCCTTTTCCTTTGTTCTCTCCCAACATGATTCATAAGTATTAAAAATAAATAAATTTATTAGAGAGAAAAAAAAATAAAAGAACAGTGTTAAGGACTATGTCTAAGTATGAAGGGGCAGTTTGATTCTCTGAAATCCCCCACACTGTGAAACATAACACTCTTGAAGGAATTGCAAATCAGCCTTTACTAACTCAGATGTTGCTTTTGGATTGGGAATGAAATAAATTGGAGACAAGAGGGAAGAGGAGAGAGGGAAGAGAATGCAACTGCCTCCCGGTCTCCTTGTATCGTCATCATCCTTTCACATGAAGGGGTCTGTTCTGCCAGACAGAATTAGATCTCCAACAGCCACTAGCAGCCTGCTGCCACAACAGGAAAAGAGGATAGACTGATCTTGTTGGATTGAGTCCTCCATGGGTACTCTCAGACTGTCAGGAGAAAATAAGGAAGGTGGACTCCCTGGAGATTAATTTTTAGATCATTTGAGATTTTTTGAGCAATTTTCTTCTCAGCATCTTTTCAAGCATTTCTGGATCCTGATTCTATCACCCAACATGTGACAGAACTTCTATGAGATCATAGAATCTAGAAGGGACCTCAGAAGACATCAGATACTTAAGCCTCTCATTTTGCAGCTGATGAAACTTAAACCCAGAGGTTAAGTAACTTAACCAAGATAACACAAGTAGTGTCTGAGAAGTGATTTGAACCCCTGACTTCAAAATCAGTGCTTTTCCCTGTGTGATGGTGTGTTCTCCTTTATATGAGTTGCAAAAGTGAAAAGCATGTGATTTATATAGTAATTGATAGAAGATTGAGAGATGTGGGCTACACAACATAATACAATTAGATTGATTTGGTGCTGATTGAATGTTCAGATCAGAAACATAATTGATGGTTTAATGTTAACTGGAAGGAGGTTCCAAGCTGGAAAGCTAGAAAGTTCTCAGTACTGTTCAAATTGTTTGCAGAGGAACTTTTTTCAGATTAAAAAAAAAAAAATGGCTTAAATTTCCATATCTTTGGATCCAGAAATCTCACTATTAGGCATAAAGCCCAAGAAAATCATACAGACACACCAAATTAAACACCAAAATCACTGTAGTGGCAGAACTGAAAATAAGGTCGATGCTTATTGGCTATAGAATGGCTAAACAAATTGTGTTACTATATTCCATAAGAAATAATATATGTGAGGAATACAAAGAAATAAGTGAAAGCACATAAACTGAAACAAAATAAAATAAGCGTAACCAGGAAGACAATATTGATGACAAAATGTACAAGGAAAGAAAAATGGCAAAATAAAACAAATTGAATGCTGTAAAATTATAATGGCCAAGTTTGGTCTCGAGACATATGAGAATATGCCTCCTTTCCTTATTTAAATAAGAAGAATCATGAGTGAGAAATACTGAATATAATATAGGAACTAGTTGATGGATGGTTAGTTTTGTTGAATTAAGACAGGGAGGGATTCACTTTTTTTTTTTTTTTCTTCAGTTGACATGTAACCAAAACCAATGGACTACTTCGTAGGATGTAGCATTTCCTTTATTTATAACTGGAGGAAATATTAAAATTCAATTAGAGAATAATGAAAATAGATATAATTATCTTCTCCCAATCAAGTTCATGGCCTCCCCAAAATCTATCCTATACAAAATCTAGACTTGTGCACTTCAGATTAAGAACCTCTCTTCTAAGGGAGGAACATGAGAGGGTAGATGTAATAGAAAATGTAGATAATGTAAACACAAAAGATGATATCATTAAATCTTTAAAAAAAATTTCAGGATTAAATCTGTTAAGTATACATATGATGATGATAAGTATGAAATCTGTCTCTATATAATATTAATGTTCATCAATTCTAGTTTGGTGTGAGATGTACTGCCTACTCTTTTTGCCAACAAAATGAAAAATTTAAGAGAACTGTTAGAAGATTTTATATCATCCCTGTGTGTAGTGTATGGAGGGGTGCATGTATGCATGTGTTTTTGTTGAGGGAGGTAGGAAGCAAAATTCAGGGAAAAACTTCAGCATAGCATTACTTATAAATAATAGTAGTATTTTCTGTACATTTACAGATCAGGATAAATTCACTGATGTGAAGTTTTCTCCATATGAAGAGCCAATGGAAATCTTAGTAATGCTTTTTAATCTTTTTAACATTTATTTGCAATTTGTGGTTTTAGTAATTTGAACTATTTCCCAGGTTCCATTAAATTTGGTTTACATCATATTATGAAATAATAGCAAGAAATTCATATGTCCCACAAAAAGCCAGGTCTGACAAGTCAATCTGGTAGATTAGAATTAGGACCTTTTTTCTTGACTATAAAATAGGAGAGTTGGCATTGGTAGTCTTTAAAATCCTTTCACAAGCTAAATCTATAATCCAATTATAACTACTAGCAGGGGAAGACTATACAAAGCTGGGAAAATCTATTCAGTAAGAATTTAGCTAAGTGTAGTTTCTCTGAAGTTAGCTAAACTGGTTTGCTGGTCAGGAAAAACCTGACTAGATTACCTTAATACTTAAGATGCCAGAAAAATTACTTCAACAGCTTGAACCTTTAGTGTTCTGAGCCAATTCAGTCTTAAAATACAGGCCAATATTTATTAAAGAAAAATCTGTGTGGAGTGGAGCCTTAGGATTGAAATTACTCCTGACATAGTCCCTTATAAAAGTGAAGTTTTATTTCAATATCTATTGAATATAATATAATGTAATATAATAGGGAAGGTGAGTGGGTAGGTGGAGTAAGTTTACCTTTGGAGCAGGAAGAAAACAATTGATAAAATTGTCCTTAGTTTAGTAAATTTGTAGTATTACCAATGAGACCTAACTGGTTCCATCTTTGGAATGTAACCTTATTAGCCTCCAGCTGTTATGCCACAGTTGTCTTTTAATGCCCTGACCCAGTTTCCCTAATTGTCTTATTCAGTTACTCTGCCTCAGGTTATAACCATTCCCTCTTAATGTTAGGATAATGGTCTTATGTTTTAGACCTTAGGCTACAGTCATTCCTCTTAATGTTTGATGGGATAAAGGTCTTTATCCATTTTAGACATCATTAGAATGTCTGGAGCCTCTCCAGTTCCTCCCCCCATTAGGTCAATCCCAACCAGGTACTTCCCCCATTATGTCATTGTTCTTGTAACCCTATAAAAGAATCTTGTGTCGGACATTCACTGCTGGATTCTTTGAGACAATAGTCTTTTTCAGCCCTGGGACCAACCATGGATATCCATTTGGTCCCAGTAAATCGCTCCTATTTAATAAATTCTGTATTGAATACTCTCTTAATCTCTAACTTGCTCAGTTTTTCTGGCATTACATTTTAGAGGTCCCAGCGAGATGTTAGAAAATGAGCAGGATCAGACATAAGACTTTTTGGGCCTCAGAATGGCTGCAGATCTGAATTCTTGGTCTGGAGAGGCCGGCCCCCTGGATTTTTTTTTTCCGGAGCCCCCTGGAAAGAGAGCAGTTTCCAATCACAACAGCCTGATAGTAGACACCCCTATTTTGGTCACAGGAGATAAGTCTGAGTACCATTTGGGGTACCATCTGGTTAAGTCTTAAGACCTGTTCTGTTCTGTCTGTATGCTAGCATCTGAATTCCCAGAATTATGAAATGCTGACGGGCATAAATTCTGGGAATAGGGTCTTCTGGATGCAGGGGACTCTACCTGGGTGTTTAGGACACATCTGTATGCCAGTTGGCACAACTCTGGGCATTCCAAAGTATAAATCTGGGTGTCTTTAAGACACCATCTGGCTTTAAATTAAAAAAAAAAAAAGTCTCCATTTGGATTATGGGAGTGAAGACTGGAATCTACAACTTCCCTCAGGGCTATTCTTTCCAGATAGCCCCTGGTCTGTGTTAAATGTTTTGACTGTGCAGTCTATGTGTGTTCTGTGTGATTTGTTGTTTCCCTAATTGTCCTATTCAGTTACTCTGCCTCCATTTCCTCTTAATTTTAGGATAAAGGTCTTATACCTTAGACCTTAGGCTATACTTATTCCCTCTTAATGTTTGATGGGATAAAGTCTTTATCCATTTTAGACATTATTAGAATATCAGGAGCCTCTCCAGTACCTCCCATTATGTCATTCTAGGTGCCTCCCCCTATTAGGTCATCCCCATCTAGGTACCTCCCTCATTATGTCATTGGTCTTGTAACCCTATAAAAGAATCTTGTATCCAACATTCAGGGCTGGATTCTTTGAGAAGATAGTCTCTGATAGTCCTGTTCAGCCCTGGGACCAAACCATGGATCCACTTGGTCCCAGTAAGTCTCTCCATTTAATAAATTCTGTATTGAATACTCTCTAATTTGTAACTTGCTCAGTTTCTCTGACATTACACAACTAGCTAAGAGATTCAAGATGAAAAGTTAAATTAATGCCGATATATAATTACTCGCTCTTTTTGCACAAGCATTAAAAGAAAACTCCTTGGGAAATTTCAGAAATAAGGAAAGAAGACTGGTATACCAAGTTGTTTGTTCCTCCTACACAAAATGAAAGACTTGGGACAATCATTTTGTGATGCATTTGAACTGATTCAAAATCTCATAGCTATGGGGCCACAGTCAAAATCCTCAGCTTTTCTCAGTTTCATCTGCAAATTGGGGATAATACAAGTATCTAGAACTCTTAAGGTTGTTTTGAGGATCAAATGAGATAATGTGCAGAGTACTTTGCAGTCTTTGAAGTGTTCTATATTATTATTTTATTATTGGTTTTGCTGATCTGTTTTCCCTCTTTTCTTTTTCATACTACTTACGAGGGATGGTTTACTGGGTGGGGGATATGAGAGATTATCTTTGGAAATGAAGATGACATAAAAAACAAGAAATATTTAAACATGTTGAATGAGTTTCTTTTGACAATTTCATCTTAGCCTAGGTAATCTATTTTCACTGCTTCACTGCCCCTGACAATGGGATAATCATTCAGAGGTCTCCCATATGGGATGGTTGAGCTTGTGTTCTCAATTGCTGAATGGGCACATCATCCTAGTCATCAGACAATACAGTACGTGACCTTTTCTTTGCCCTGAGTATGTGAAGTGAATTAGAATCAGGAGCTACATGTGGTAAAATGAGTTAGTTACTCCTAAGGTCCCTTCTAGTTTCTAGGCCCAGGTGTTGAACAATAGTGCAACAGATCCAGATAAGACTAGATGGAGGAGCTGGGCTGGGTAAAAGAGTGGGTGGGAAACCATGAGAAGGAAGATTGTTAGTGAGACATGAGGGGTCAATATAGATGAGAACGAGTAGAAATTGATGGAACCAGCAGGACCAGGGTTTAGAAAAATCTCAGCATCTGAAACAGGCCATGCAAAATATTGTCAGGAAAGACAAGAATGAAGAACCTTTGGTCCTGAGGATGACTTCCTCCTTTTTCCTTAAGTATTACCATGTTTCTAGGAGTTGCCTCTTGCAATCTTATTTACCCAAAGTTAATTAATATGATTTCAGATCATAATGTAACAGAACACTGCATTTAGAGTCTGACCAAGCAAGTCCTGGTTCTCTCATTTAAAGGCTGAGGTACCTTAGATGAGCCCCCCCAAATTTCTGGGGCCTGTACCCACAGTCATAAGGGAGTTGAACTAAATGGTCCAATACAGTTCTAATAGTTTATGAGATCTTAAGTGGAAGCGTTACTATGCAGCATCCAACTTAAATTCATAAATCTTGGGACTATGTGTTCTAAATGCCCATTTCTGTTAGCATGAAAGACATTATGGTGCAGGTTCAAAATTGTGATGGAATTCAGAATGGGAGATCAGGTCTTAATCAAGCTATCTGGCCTCTAAAAACTAATTCTTCATCTTTAAAAGAAGTGGGAGAACCTCAGAGGCCACCTAATCTAATTGCTCCTTTTACAGTAAGGAAATAAGTTGTCTCTTTGCCAAGAGAAGGGCATCTTGATCCTCTAACTACAGTCAATGAGTGCTTTTTATGCTGTACCACATTTCTTTGTCACTGCACTGTTTCAAGGATTTACCTATTTATTTATTGGCTGAGTCAACTGGGGTTAAATGACTACCTGCTCCTCAAATGATTTATTTCTAAAAGAGATGAGATGGACCCAAAACTGTAAGAAAGAAGAATCTTTCCCAATTCTTCCTTAAAACAAAGCCTTACTTTCAAATACCAGCATTCTATTGGTTGCATGAATTCAAGCCATGGAAGGCAAATAACAGGTAGGTGGTGGGTGGGTGTGAACACCTGTTACAAAGAAGAATCTGAATAAAGGATGTCATCAAAGAGATTTATGAGTAGAAAAAAGAGGGGTTGATCCAGATCAGTCCAATCCAAATCTGAGGTTCCATAATAGAAACTAGGATATTGATTTGGAGGTGGGATGGAAAAGGGGTGCAGTATTTTCTTCTGACACAGGTTTAATTGGAACCAATCAATAAGTAAATAAATAATGCAACACATACAATTTCAAAATTAGCATCAATTCTTTTGAGTAGACACGATCTATATATAATAAGCACATGCTGACAATAATAACCCAAAAATACTTTTAGACTTGGAATTATTTTAGAGTTTTAGTAGAGTTTGAAGACATTTTCAAATGGTGCTTTTTTTTTTTTTTTTTGCTGAGGCAATGGGGGTTACGTGACTTGCCCAGGGTCACATAGCTAGGAGGTATTAAGTGTCTGAGGCCAGATTTGAACTTAGGTCCTCGTGGCTTCAAGGCTGTTGCTCTATCCACTGCACCACTTAGCTGCTCTGGTGATTGCTTTTTAAAAGGTTAAAAAGAAAAATAACTTGATTATGTCATAGGATTTTAAATCCAAAAATATTCCAAAGATGTAAAATCTCAGGTTTCAGACCTACCATTTATTTATCTACCCAAGTAGTGATTTTACTTGCCAAATAAGGGCTCAGCTTGGGCATTATCTCTAATAGGATAAATCACATTTTAAATTTTATTGCCAGAAAATATTTCAGCCAACCTGATAAAGCAGATTTATGCTTAGGAAACCTAATCTCTTTATTTTCCAGATTTTCCTTCTTTAGATGCATAGCAGTTAGTAAAAATTGCTTCTTAAATTCACCTAAACCAACTTATCCATTTCTAATTATGAAGCTGGCTATCTTTTTTCCCTCACCCATTACCTTTCTCCATATTTTTTTAAACTTAATACGATTTCACTGATATGTGGAGATCCAGTACAAACCTTCCTCTATTGTTGTAGACTGGCACTTTCTTTGCTGGGAGTCCTGAGAGGTTGAATACATTGCCTAGAGTTACAAGGATAGGAGGTGCTAAAAAAGAAACCTGAACCCAGGTTTTCCTAACTCACAAGAACAGTTCTTTAACTACTAGGCCAAGAGCACTTATTATCTAACATGCTGTACTGCAGTTATTTGCATGTCATTCTCTACTGAATCACAGCATTTTTGAAAACAAGAATTCTCTTGCAAATATCTGTATTTCTCCCCACAGAATGGTATCTTTTGAAAATAGAAGGCACTCAAATGTTGAACTATAAGGGAGAGCTCTAATCCCTTATTTCTCCCTGTGAAGAGATGCCAAATTCATGGGTTAAAAAGAGCAGGAAGCCTGCCACATACTTCCTTCCAAAAACAATGTTATTTCTAGAACAAAATGGGAGAGTAAATAGGGAATTTGGGCTATACACTCAAGTATCCATTCTTAACGGGAAAATTAAATTCCTTGTTATGGCTAAAACATGAAGGCTCTTGGTTTAAATTCAAATCAGCCTGAAATTTGAATCCTGGATCTATCAATTTACTTTGTGGGATCTTGAGAAATTCACTTTTCTTTCTCTGTGCCTAAATTTCCTTGTGTGTAAAATTAAGTGATTGTAGCGTGTGAAGTCCGAGTTAGCTCCCTGTTGATCCCAGTATCAGACAGAGTCAGTATCAGCAAAAGTCCTTGATCTTTAGGGGAGAAGCAAAGGAGATGGATGAATCTCCTACAAGCTCTCCACCTACCAACCTCCCTTCTCCTCTTTCTCCTCAAAAGTGACTCTAGCTTGTATTACTCCATCCCCTAATCCCTCCTACAATTATCTGTATACACCAAAAGATCTAGCCAGCATGGAATAGCGGGAAGGGCCATTTTTTTCAAGTATATGCTAATAGAGTATTGTCCAATAGGTAATTAGCCTTAGGTGCTAGGTTGTCTGATTTCAGTGCACCTATTATTCAGAATTTCAGCCCTTTACAGGAGTGAACTCTAAAAAGCATCTTCTAGCTCCTACAAGCATATCACTCATCAGGAGAAAATAGATACCCACAACTCTCTACTCATAACAACTGTTTCTTATAATATTTGGATTAGTTCAGAATTGAATTAATTTCCAGGGTTTCCAGGTTTTGGAATATGGAGGAATTTGTATATTAAAGAAATCTGATATATTAAGAATTTACAAATCATGGCTGAGGTTCTTTTTTATATAATGGAGGTAATAATAGTGGTACTATTTATTCACAAGGCTGTTGAGAAGATCATAAAAACATTATATAGCAGAAGCTATCATTAATTAGATTTATTGATTGCATTTTCTCCACACAAGAGAAGAGCTGGGTAATAAGGAGCTTGTACAAAAGAATAAAGTCAGTACCATGAATTACTTGAAAATCTATGATTTAGCTGTGGACTTCTGGAAAAGCACAACAAATACACAAGAAAAACAGGCTTTGCCTCCCAAGCAGTTTTAAGGAATGGGGTGGCTTTTGGGACAAAGGCTCTTAACTATCCAAGAACTGAAGAAATTGTTAAAAACTGCAAATAACAGCTGCTAAAATATACCCAACAGTTGTCACATGACATGGTTGCAATTATGGCTATATATGGATATGGCCAAAAGAACCAAATATTGTCAGCAACATCTCTGATAATGAAATATGGTGATACCTCATGGATAGTGAAATACTTGGAAAAACCCAGCTAGTGTCAAAACGATTAAGATTTGTATCTTTCCTCAAAAAATAAAATATGGTCACTTATCCTTGGAAAAAAACCTATTATAATTTAAAATAGGTGCTTATTTTGCTACTCCAAGGACCAGGGAATGAATGTAAGAGAGGCCAGATATCCTCTTACAAGCTTATAGGATTTAAGAGAATTGGCATATCCACTACCACTTTGGGAAGTCAATTAAACCCTCCTTCTCTGAAAATGGGGAGCATAATCATCTCTGGCTCTTCTTTCTCACAGAGTTCATATTTAGATATATTATTTATTTTTAAAAATTTTATTTGAATTCCAAATATTATTACCCCTGCAGCCAAATTGTTGTAAAATCTCATAATTCAAATAATTATGGCACCTCAGGAAAGAAAGCATCACATATCTAATTCATAGAGGATTAAAAAAGAAAAAAGGAAGTCGATTTGAAAACTTTTTCATTTTTCTAATTTAATAGAAATAACCAAAACAAAGTGGTTCTTAAACAATGCTTTTAACTGATCTAATACAATTCTACAACACATTCCAGAGCATTTTAAACAAGAAATATTTACAGGCTGCTAATGTATTAAATAACCATGAAAAGAAAAAACTTGCCTTTATTACACACCAGCAAAAAACACAGGAACGGAACAATTAGGAACTGTAACCTCATTAAAAAATTAAATATGATTATTTAGAGAATACAATACCACAGAAACAGTACTTTTTTTTGAAGAATCATATTGAAGGATGAGTCAAGTTAACTATGTGCAAAAAAAAAAAAAAAAAAAAGTACCAGTAAATACTGGAAGCAAAAAACCATCATTAAGAATGCTGTGAATTTAACCCTTTCATGTGTAGTTATTTCATCTACCTAAAAAAATTAACAGGCTTTTCAATTGCACAAATCTTTTTATAGGCTTATATACATATGTCATTGTGTTTTCAACATAATAAATGCCTACATTTTTCAGACCAGTAGCAGACATGCATTTCTTTTCATGTTTGAAATTTAGGTCACACTCAAAAGGGAATGCTGCAATGGCACTTAGAAAATACTTTTAGTGCCTTATCATGTAGAAATTCAGCTACTTCAAAAGAATAGTCTTCAATTGTAAAGATCACTTGCTAGAAAAAAGGGTAAAACTGAATTTTTGAACATTTTGTAGTTCAACCATTATGTTAAAGATATCCAAATTAATTGTACTTTTTGAAAACTATTGATTCTCAGATACAATAAAAAGCATTATTATAAAGGAACAAGTTGGCAATCACAAGGAACTAAAGTGGAAGAATTTCTGTACATGCATTTTTAACAGAGTAAAAGAAACTGCCATATCCAAGTGTGTATGTGAAGTCTGAAATACGTTTATGTAAACTGTGGCATATAAATTTATTTCTTAAAAAAAGTACCTCCATTATTTACTCAAACACCTACTTTTAAAAAAATAAGTAACTTTCCCCAATTTTTAAAATAAAATGCCACAATATATTGTCCGCAACTCCTGCACATTTATATTTTTATTTTTAAAAGCTAGTCTTGGCAATATGCATACAAACTTTCCTATAAAATCACTGTCCAAAGGAAAGAATTCATGTCATGCTAATAGGCAACAGACTTAAAGCAGTTTTATTGCTTTCCAAAAAAGAGACAATTAAGAGGGGAAAAATGGACTTGTGTCCAGAATGTTGTTATAATGTACTGCGATTTGGAAACATTGCTGCTGTTACCTAAGCTTCAGTAGATTAGTTAATAAAGAATGTTCGATGACAAGCATAGATAGGGTTTTCTAATTATAAGGGGATAAAAATTTTATAAAATATTTCATTGATCCAATGTTAATGATGTTGATAGCCACTGGTGCTGAATGCCAGCGTTGACAAGAAATCAAATATCTAAACTTATAGAGCATGTCTGCTTGTTAAAAGTGTGTATGGGATGGGGGAATTTAAAAAAAAAAAAAAAAAAAAAAAAAGAAAGGGAACAAGGGGCCAGGGAGAAAAAAAGAATGAGGCAGGTGGTCACGCACCCCTTTTTTTGGATAGGAACACAGCCTTCATAATATGTGGTAGGCCACAGTCCCAGGGCACAGTCAGGAGACCTGAATCTATTTAGCTGGTTAACACAAATCACTAGTAATTACAAGGCAGGATACCTGCTGAGGTAATTAATCAGTCCACAATTAGCACACTATACACTTTTCACATCTATTTCAGAACAAACTGCCTTTACTTCTTTGGATTAACTTAAAAACAAACAAACAAAAAAATTTAGGGCCAGCTACAACTAAAAGTGAGATGTCATTTTATTTAAAAAAGTATTCCTTTAAGCAAGTATTAGAATTAGACATCTTACATTATTTGACTATCCAGACATTTCACATCATAAAGTAGAACACCCAGAGGAACCATCTCAGTTTCAGGCCCTTCATTCTGTGATAGGAGCTTGAATGTTTATTCTCAGCACAACAAATTCTAAAGCCCTTTAGGCTCAGAAACTCCCTCCACATGTATTCATTGTATAAAGTCATCCCTTCACAGCCAGGAATACACTGAGCCAAGTGCTGTGAACTACCAACATTTAAGCCATCACAGATCAAGAAGTGGCTTTTTACTTTAAGGTCTTTAGTTTTATTTTGGGTGGGGAGCTGGGGGGTAGGTGTTGTGGGAAAGAACCTAAAGCCTTTGAACAAATGAGATTTTTCCAGCAATTTCTCTTACAAAGAAATATCCCAATATGAAAATTCTGAAACTTTTGAGAAACACATGGATATAAGGTTTTCAAAATAACCCCCCCAACACCCTCAACTGTTATTCCATGTTTAAAGTTGGTCTTCAGTTGCAATTTAATTAGAAAACATACAAAGTTTCTGGCTATCAAGAGAATTTATACTAACAAGGTCCAATGCTACTAATACAATACAATATGGGATACTCAAAAGAAATAACCTTTTATCAGAGTTTACATTCTGGATAGTATGTAAGGAAAAAAATTCAACTAAGTCCAAAGTGAATACTTTTGACCTTCAGTTTATTTGTGCAGCATTGAATGGCTACTGAAAAAGCAATATGGTTTTTTGCATATCAAAATTCAAATGATTTGAAGAATTTTTTTTTTTAACATGGTCTTTAAGATACCAAACTTTGCCTCATCTCTATCTTCCCCAAAGATACAAATACTGGAAAACAAATAGAATATAAAACTGATAACTCCATCTTATTTTCCAAATTGACAGATTGTGATGATGGGACAATAATGAAGAATCATGAAAGGGAAAGAAAAGTCACAGCCCTGTGTCAGGACTCAAAGCAATGCTGCCCTCCTTAAAAGGGAACTGGTCATCTTCTTGACCTAAAAAAGACTTTCGAACAAATGTGTTTTCCCACTCGTTCCATGATAAAGAAGGGAGAAGGGAGAAAGGAAAGGGGGGAGAGAGGACTCAGAGGAAGAGAAAAATTCTTTCAAGTAAAAAAGGTAGCTACTTTTGGAAGAAAACTGTTCTCTACAAACTTGAGTGAAATTCTAAAATATTTTAATGCCTCTTTTGTAATTTAATTTAGAGGAAGGCTTGGAATTCAAGATCACACAGCGAAGTGAGTCAAACCAGCACTTTAGGACTCCAACTCTGTTTTAGTATTTTAGAAAGGCCTCAAGGTTATTTGTTTTTCTTCCTCTGGTAAATAAAAGAAACAATCCAAAGGAATTTTGTATAAGCATTTCTTTAGAGTGTTTTGTTGGTTCAAGATGAGCTAAAAATATTTACTTCTACAGTACAGTTAAGTCAAATAATTTCATTTTGTGAATGGTCTATACTGTATGAACTACTCATGCTGAAAGTATATTTAAAAAAAAAAAGGCAAAAGTTTGCCACAAAGCTGCTGCGTCTGAGAAAATATCTAATAGCACATTCTTTTTTATTTTGGCCACTGCATTATGGTCTAAATTGCCCAAACAAAAGTAGGACTTTAAAATGTTCTTCCTAACAAAAGAGAAGCCTGTACAAGGGCTAAATTACACATGTCTTGGATCTAAGCATTACTAATGAAGAGAAGAAAAATGAACCATTCCAGAGTAGTTGATTTATCCGCCTAGTAATGCTGTGATGTGATCAGGGTAACAGAGGTGGGAGTACTCCAAAGACCATTCAAGTGGGGACTGGCTGATTTTCAGGCTCTGACTCCTAACCCTTTTCAAGGCCTTTAAATCCCCAGTCCATGCAAACATCCCACTTGGTTGATGAACGAGTAATCTTACCCCACTGGGTTTGTTAGAATCTTTTAGACATTTCATTTACAAGCTGTTTCTGAAGAAAGCTTTGAGAAGTCTGTTCTCTATTAAAATAAGATAGAACCTCAAAATATGAATGTGATGTTAGAAATAGACAGCATATATTACAAATTCATTCTCGATAGGAACATTAGTAAGAATACACATTAGCTTAAAAAACAGGCTCAGCAAATGTTGCCGATCTGCCAGAAGTTTCAGTTTACTATTTACAAATAAGACAAAGTGAAATACAGGAAATTTTACACATTTGGTAGTTAACAGATTATTGTTTGCCAATAGTGGTCTATCAGAAAACTGATATGAAGGAAGACTGGATGACTGCCAGTAGTTACCTTCTCAGACTCAAATTTAAATGCACACAAAACTAAATTAATTTTGGAATAAACATCTTGCCTGTTTCATGGGGCAACAATATAATTGATGAGTTAATCTGGGAAGTGCAAGTGTGTGGGAGTGTGTTTCTGGATAGGACTCTAGTATAATATACATAATTTACTAGTGAAGAATTATCACTTTTTTTTAGGTTCACCCTACTGGTCCCAGTCCACTCAGACCCCTGGTTCAGTAGACTGGGAAGGCTGACCAACAAGTGAATGGTTGGATTTCCTGCACCTAGCTATGAAAGCCAGGTTAGTTAACACAGAAAATTAAGTCCAAAAACATTCACATGAGAAAACTAATTGACTGAAAATCATGATTCAATGATGAGTCCATATTAGAGGGAAATTTGAGCAATGTTACTTTCACTTTAACTAGACAAGAACCCAGTATTGGAAATGATATTTTTTTTAGTAACTGTGCTGATCCAGTCCTAAGAAAAAAATTATCAAGCCACATGACTCAAATTATTTTTACCTGTACAGCCAATATCCTACACCAATCTAAACCACACATGATCACCAATATTCACCCATCTCTAAATGTGAGAATACGGAGACCCATCCTCTTCGGGAAGAACAGGGAACTTCAAATCAATTGTTTTTCTTTTATGCAATAAAGCTGTCCCCTCTTTTTGACAAGAATGTATTTTCCATTCAAACATTTTTCAATCTAATACTGTCTAAAAGCAAGCTACCAGCTTCTTCAAGGAGGTGGCCACTGTAGGCGGGACGTTCCAGCAACACTTAAATAAGTTTTTACAATGTTATTTAGGTCCATGGTGTCATTCTACTTTATATGCACGGGTCTCTCATCTGATTTTAGGCGTTTTCGGCGTGGTTGGATAAAGTCTTCGTCAGAGTCCTCAGTTATCTCACCATCATCTTCTTCTTGCTCAAATTCTGGCAAAGGTGGGAAGGTCCTGTCTGAGTAGATCTCTGTGAGTTTATCTTCAAAGTACAAAGCAACTGATTTCCCTGCCTGTGCTACTTCTGAATCAGCCTGCAAACAAAAGATAGGAACATTTACCTATTGGAAATGCACGTCCCTTCACCAAGTGTGCATGGTCTGAAAAGCTTACCTTCAAATTAATCTCTTGTGTTTCTGCATAAACTTGAACAACTTTCATCATCTAAAAAGGATACCAGAGTCAAAAAAAGGGAAATTATAAACCTTTCTAAAGTTATGAGACTGCATAGGATCGGTGACTAAAGTCAGCCATAAAGGAAAACAAATTGCTGTGACTGATCAATTGCTTTAAAAAATTCAACAGAACATACTTTCTTTATAAGGTTCTGTTTCTAAATCCACAGCAAAACCTTATTTATTTAAACCCCACTAATACAGAATTTGTAATAATTAGGGCAAAGGCTGAGCTGAAGTACCTGTTCACTATGTAGGAAAAAAAGGATCAAAAAGCAAAGGATATAACTAAGGTTTGAGAAGAAATGGTTAACCTGCTTAAGAAATTTATTTTCCAGTCTTTTTAAAAAAATTACTTGAGCAATATTCATTTGCAAACAGAACATGCTAATCAGGAACTATTTTATTTACTAAATAAGTATAATAGATCCTTTGGGACATCATTCTGTCAGCCATTAGTCTGTGTTACTATGCATATTGAAAACTTTAGAACTTTACTCTTAAAAAACCCCCAAAATTTCAAATCATACTTTTTACCAATTCTATTTCAAATGAGAGAAATTTTGCTGCAACTATCTTAGTACCATCCTTCACCTTGAACCCAATCACACTATCACACAAAAAACAAAGAATACAAACATTATAATCTAGTTTTATTAAAGAGATCTATTTCTCACATTTCCTCATTTTTGTTTGGGGTATCAGTATTATAGGGATGATGAATAAATCCACAGGCAGAAGTACATATCTTCATGGACATTAAACTGGACTTATAGAATCACAGAGAACCCAGAACCACTGTTAGAAAAAGTCTTAGAATCTTAAGGACAAGAATACTTCCAAAATAGAGCCTCTCCCTCTGCCTCTGCTCCCCTATTCCCACCATCTAGATAATGCCTTTCTGGAAGAGAACAGGAGTCTCAATTTCTTCCCAGAGCCAATACAAAAATCTGTTTCAGTGAAAAAGATTTCTACCGAATTTTCTTCTCCAGGACTAGGAAGATAACCTTGTCCTTTCATAAAAAGTGTAATAAAGGAAGCTCTCAGCAAAGCTGCAATGCTGGCCCCCAAAATTTATCAATCTCCTATTCTCAACTTATAGCCAAAGAAGACAAAGTTCAGAATCACAAAAATGAAAAATTGACTGCTCTCTATGATGAAGTCTGAAAGTGACTGAATCGTAAATGTATAAGCCTATATAATCTCAGCTGTATCAGGTAGCTCTCTGAATGTCTACTATTTATAAAGGCTTATTTTCTCAATGTTTTCCATGGATTTGAAAAAGTCTCATCAGACTACCTCTGGACTCTGGTAATTAAAAAAAAAAAAAAAGAAATTTTAACTAATCAGGTAATGTTTTTCAAAAATCTTTTTCATTTGTCAGGCCTAACATTACCTCCCCTAAGCATAATCAACTTTCTTATTTAGAAATGGTAGAAATCCCCCCTCCCCCACTTATTAGTGCTAATGAGGTAGATTTTAAAACTTTAGAAACTGATTATTTTTGAGTTTGAAAGAACTTTTTTTTTTTTTAAACCTAAGGCTCTACATCTTGGAAGCTAACATACTTCATTAAACCTTTCACAGTTCTTGAAGATCAACCGGACGTCTGCCACAAAGTCATCTGGGATTTGGTAATGTTGGGAATGTTTCTTCTGAAGCTTCTTTTTCACTGTGGATAAATCCATTGGTTTCTTTATAATTTTATAGTAGTTTGGTATCTGAAAAAAAGAGAGATTGAATAGCACAATATAACTAGGGAATTATTTAGTCTAAGACTAAATAAAGAGGCACTAATCAATTAGGAAATTTATGTATTTGTTTAGAAATACTTCAGTCGTGAAGACAAATATGCCTTCAAGTAAATAAATGTTTTAAAACTCTTCTCCTTTAATCCAATCAATAATAACATTCTCTTAATGAGTATGTGGAAAATCCCTATGGGGTTTTTGTGGTTTAAAGGTTACTAAATATCTAGGTATCTTTATAATACTAGGGTATTTGCAGTAGACAACCTGTTGATCAAGGATCACAGAAGGCTCATGTCAGCAAATATGAAGATAATGCCATTAAAAACCATACTAACAGCAATATGGTCAGGTCCTATGAAGGTACTCCAACCAGCAAAAGAGGAAAATGTTTTCATAGAAATAATAGAGAAATCTGTTTGGCAAACCTCTAAATTTTCTATGGTTCTTTGTCAATAACACTTATGAATTCTGGTCTTGACCCTCAATCAAATTTGCTAGTATTTAATTTTTTAAATGGTATTTAATAATTTAACAGAAATAAAATGGTCACCAAAAAAGCAACAAAATCATTATCTTCTATAGTATCCATGTATGCACAGAAACACTTTCATATCAATTGGAAGTCATGGAACTATTACTATTTACAGGGAACAAAAGTTCTTTTGGTCTTACTTTACTGGTCTTTCATTTTTATAACTTCTACTCCCCCCCCTTTTCATATTAAATTTAAGAAAAACTATAGTATCACACAATTGTAAATATCCAGCACAAAACATTTAGCCAATACATAATTTTAAACGATTTTAAAATTATTTTAATCTGAATTTTACAGATTAGGAAATTGAATCTTAATGCAAATAAGTAGATCAGTCCAGTATCTCACTGTTAGCTGTAAACTGGAATTTAGGTTACTCAACTGCTAATTCTGGTCTGGTAGTCTTTTTACTATCCCATAATTCTGCTCATTAACTGATGGATAATGGCTTTATTAAAATATGCAAGCATCCACAGCAAAATAATTCTAGTTGCAGTACAGTGAATATTCTTGGCTTTAGTCCGATAATATTATTGGATAACAAAAATTATAGAATTTTTATCTCATATAGAGGAACACCCCTCCCTTTTTTAAAAAGACAAAACAAAAATCAATCTTCAAAATCTCCCACAGTTATTTCTTTTATTTTTAAAATCAATGCCCTCATTATGGCATTTCTAAAAGTAGTCCAATAAGCAAGAGTGGCAATTCAATTTTATTTTTATTAGAATTCTTACAATACAGCCTAGTTTCTTTTTAAGTTCAATAAATAGAAACAGAATTTGAAAGCTGAAAAAGATCTAAGGATCACTAGTCTAACCTTATTTGTCCTGCAGCACAGAGAGGGTTATGGTTTTTTTTTTTTTTTTTTTTTTTTTTTTTTGCTGTTAAGACAAAGCTATGGTCAGGACTCAAGTTACATGACTTTCAATCTAGTAAGCTTCCTCATGTAGAAGTCTTCCTAGAATTTTCATAACTTCTAAATCTTAAAATCAATAAAAAATTTTTTTATATGAATAGCAGTCTGAATGCCACACATGAAATCTTAATAAAAGAATTTCATTGTCATTCTGCAAATTCTAAACTCTGAATAAAATTTTTGTCCTTTCAAGGACTGCTCACCAGAGCTGAGCATTAAAGACAGACAACTCACCGAAACAGGGACTGGTTCCTGGAATTCAATACTCAATTCATGGCAATAGAGGTAAAGCAGTAGACGTTCACATTTCTGGCTCCCCATAAAAAAGGTACAGAAAAAAACCTTGTGAATTATCTTTTTCCTCTAATACAATATTCTTTAGCATATGAACAATCTTAATTTGCTATTTATAAATGGTTCTGAAGTATAGTTTGTGCATTCAAGGAAACCTGCCTTATTTCTCATCAGTATTAGTATGACTAAGGATCTAACGATAGTCTTTAATCTCTAGGTCATCTAAAATAGTTAAACTGAGAACCCAAATCTGAGTGGACTTAAGTCATTTAATTCAACATCAATTAATTTTAAGCATGAAGAAACCATGTAGTAATTTGTCTAAATTTACACAAGTACTAAAAAAAAAAAGCTTAAATTTGAACCCATGTTCTCTGATTCCAAGTCCAGTATTCTTTCTGCAAAACTACAATGTCTTCTTCAAAAGGTAGATCTGGTAGAAAGCAAAACTCTCTTCAAGGCAACTGCTAAATTATATGTCAATGGCATCTCAAGCCATATTTTCAAGTCAATTTATGGTTAACTAATAAATAAATGGGAGGAAGTTAAGAACAATTCAACAATGGACTTTGCAGAACATTTTTATTTTGGATGGCAGGAAGTGACCAATTATTTTTTTTTTTAACCTTCTGGAATACATTAATGGCCAAATTATTAAAATGAACACAAAGCATCTATTAGCAAAAGGAAGCCCAGTGACCAAAAATCAACATTAGGGAGAAATAATTTGCTATGAACTATCTTTCTATACTCAAGATTACTGAGATAATAGCTATACTGTCATGTGAGAATTAATATAAAAGCCTTCTTGCATATGCATATTTTAACAAATTCAGGGGCCAGAAACTTTCTTTTAAGTATCCAGGTAAAATGTAAATTCTTTGGGAATTATCCCTATAATCCATTATGTCCTCAAATGAAATCCACTTTATTATGAATCAAATATTATTATGATCAAATATTTCTTCAAAATGTAGGTTACCATCCAAAACTAAATGTTATCTCCTATTTTCTTTTTTTTTTCTTTTTTTTTTTTTTTGCTGGGGTCAAATGACTTGCCCAGGGTCACACAGCTAGGAAATGTTAAGTGTCTGAGACTAGATTTGAACTCGGGTCCTCCTGAATTCAAGGCTGGTGCTCTATCCACTGCGCCACCTAGCTGCCCCCTCCTATTTTCAAATATAGCTACAAATACACTGATTGAACAGTCACAAGAGGCTTTATATACATTAAACCATTCTAACCAACACCTCTATGCTTCAAATTCAAGACTAGTCCTTCAGTAAAAATTGTGTGAGCTGAGTATTTCTTACAAAGAAGTGTTGTGTAGGCAGCTCTTGCTAAAACTATAATGACAAATAAACTTTTTGGCACTTACCCTTTGGTCCATGGGGCTTAAGCCCTGTGCAGTTTTCCCTTTCTTGCTGTGTTGCAAATTGTCACAATCATATTCAACTTCAGGTTTCCCAAGATCTCTGCAAAATGTGCAAATCCATTCTCCACTATAGAGAGAGACACATAATCCAAGTTTTCAAGATGACTTTATTAGCTCTTTCCCCATAGATTTATATGTCCCAGTAAAACAAATACAAGAGGATTAATTAATGATAACATGAAAGAATCAACTGCTTTTTAAAATGGTTCAATGCAGTTTCTTTAAATACAATGTACCCCACAAGAAAACAGAATTTGACTCATAGAATTATAATTCATATACATTTTCAGGAAAGCACAGTGACATAAAGTGAAAAATACCTATTTATATTCTTTGATAACTGAAGTAATGCCATCTTACTTTATTATAACTTTGTTTTTGTTAGGATGTTATATTAAACTTATGAGGTCTGAGAAGTTAAAAGTGTATTCTAATTAGTCATCTCTGAACAGAATTTGGGTTGGCATCAATATTTACTAATATGGGATAATACTGCTAACATTGGTTATGTGGCAATGTAGTATTTCAGGTCATAAAGGAACATGGAATTATGATCCTTTAGGTTTTGCTCTTCCAATAAATAAATAAAGCAGGTGGAGGTGGGGAGGAGGGGTAGACCTATAAAAATGTAGATATTCCCATGATCTAGGTGAAAACATTCAAACAAATTTGGCATAATTTAACCATAGAAAAGATTAAATATTTCCAATGAAAGAAACCGGAAATCAGAAATATCTGCTTTAATCAATCAGGAACAAAGTGTCAAACAGCTTTTAAAACTTGCTTCAATTTAACCTTTTATCTCTCTACATGTACTTATGTTTAGATTCAGAAATGAATAAATATGAAAGATTTTAAAAGGGGAATGACATCAGATTTGTACACCGAGACACAAAGAGTCATGTCTCAATATTCTGCACTTGAGGAAAGGATAAAAGAACTCAGCACAGTCCAGATGAGATCATAAATATCTGAACAAGGACCTACTCTAGAGCAACTTAGAGGTTATTTACCCCAATTTGCTCGTTTTACAGATGAGGCACCCAGGTGCCGATTCTGGGTCCCATTTCTACTGTATAAAGGAGAGGGAAATAAGAGGAGTTACAATGTAGAGGTAGACTCAGTGATTTCTCAGGAATTTCAGAGCTGATTAGATAGGGAAGGAATGAGAAGAAAAGAATAATTAATTCCTTAAGGATTGAAATTTGGGGGATTAAATTAAAAAAAAAAAAAAAAAAAAAAGACTGTCACCATTAGAAAAAGATATTAAGAAGAAGAATGAAGAGTTTTTTTTGCAGGAGAAATAGAGTCAGGCAAAAAAAAAAAAAAAAAATTTCTATAATGATCCTAACCCCCAACATGATTTTCTCCTTTTATAATATGAATCCTTTGTTATTTTATTGGGGATGGGCAGATGTTTCACCATGAAGCCTCTGAAATTGTGGTCAGAGGCTTTACAATACCCCTGTCCTTATGCCAACTGCTCTTGCATTTGCTCACTCAGATCAGCTCCAGTTCACAAATATCCTCCCAGACGGTTCTATAATCGCCTCTCAAACCATTTCTTAAAGCACAATCTCATTTGCATACCATAATCTCAGAACCATCAAGTGGCTCAGGGCACATAGTAAGTAAGGACTGTGGGCCAAGAGGACCAAAGATGGGAGCAATGTAACTACAGAAGGCAGACTGACTGCACCCACTTCTGCTTGTTTCCCAAGAGTGCTGGCTTCACAGTCAGAGGATCCAGGTTCAAATTCCCACTCTAGACACTTACCACTACCCATGTTACATACACTATAAGGCAGTTTAACTTTCTGGGCCTAGGTTTCATCATCTAAAAAATAAAAAGTTTTGATCGGATAGCCTCTGAGTCCCTTTTAATTCTGGCACTGTGATCCAATGACCTCTGAACTGGAAAAGAAAATAGCAAATATGGAGCTGACAGTTCAGAAAAGTGAGGTAAATGACTTTAGATACTCTTGAAGAATTCAAGGCACCTGACCTACTCTCATACAGCACTGAGTGCTGAACTCACTGACCCCAATGTTGGTGACATCTCTAAGAATAGGAAGAAGAGGTCCTAAAAGATAAGGGGAATTAGAAATGTTGCTTCGATTTAGAAAAAAAGGGAAGAGAAGGGAATTTGCAAGCTACTCTAAGATCAGTGACCTTAACTTGGATTCCTGGAAAAATTCTTAACTATATTATTCATTCAGTCTCTAGCATACTACTGACCCCTTCAGACAGGGAAAAAAAAATGAGCAAGTTGGTTCACAGGCTTGTCACAGACTTGATGTACTAATGACAAGGGATTTCAGTCAGTTAACAAGTCTTTATTATCTATGATGTGCCAGGCACTGAGCTAAGCAATGAAGATTTTTTTAAAAGGCAAAAAATTGTCCCTGCTCTCAAGGAGCACACAGGCAAACACCTATGTATAAATAAGCTACAGACAAAGCAGACTGAAGATCACCTGCAAGGAAAAGCTCTCAAATGAAGGGGATCTGGGAACAGCTTCTTGAGGAAGGCAAGCCTCTAGCTGAGATCTGAAGGAAGCCAGGAAGTAGAGCTGAGTATTCCTATGAGAAGTAGGAATCCCTTTCCATAATAACCCAAAGTGTTCCAAAATATATGAATGAAAATGTCCATCAACAAAGAACTCTCTATCTTCCATAACAAACCATTCCAAAATTATATAGTCTAAATCTGTATCCTTCCATCTTTATTTACTGAAATAGTAAATAACTAGTCATGTCATAACAAATTTAATCCCTCTTCTATTAGACAAACTCCTCAAATATTTGAAATCAATGATCACCACCCACAAGCCTACAAATAACTTCTGCTCCAGGTTTACAAGTTTTAGTTTCTTTCATCAATTCTCATACTAAGTATTATGCAGCAAATCTCCTTACCCCTACCTCCACCAAAAGGGATTTATTATGTGCAAAAATACACATGAATACAAAATTTATTTTAAAATAGTTTTATGCATAAAATTCTTTTCATTGTGATGTTCTAATTAAAATAAACAACCTTGAGAAAGAAAATCTTAAGTACCAGAGGGGTCAAGTCAATCACTATATAAGAAATTAAAAAATGATGCATTCCTGCCTAAGAACATACCACTTAATGCTGGGACTTGGTATGATTCAGCTTTTCTACATGTAAAAGGGGGAAGTTGTTTTAGCTGTCATGGTTTACATAGCAAATTTCTTGGCAGAAATAAGGGGGCTCTAAATTTGTAGAAAAACAAAAGTTTGGGGCACCAGATTCCTCCGAAAGAGAACTATATTAAAATTCCTAACAATTTCAGAAGCAATAAATTTTGTCTTCTTATACCTTGGAAAGCTGAGAAGAGTTGGAACGTGACAGGTGAGGTGAAAAACCTTTGGACACTTTTCACAGCATAAAAGATCCCCTCCATTTTGGCACACAGCGCACCAGTCTTCATTTGGGTCTTCCTCTTTATTGCTGCCTTCTCCAGTCCTTGCTGAACGGTGCATTAGGTTTCGCATGGGAGATTTTCCATTGACAAGACTGCTGAGCCCAGGCTGCTTACAGCTCTCACTGATATCCATGGGTTCTGTTTTGACATGGTTTTCTAAGCTTCCTAATGCATCCAACTCACTCTCCAGATGCAAGTTGGTTGAGAGGGGGGGTGTCAAGCTGCTCTCAGGACTGCTCAACTAAAATGAAATCACAGCATCAAATTATGTCAGAACCACCTCATTTTTCTTACAAGAAAAAAAAAAGATTTACACCCATATCTGTTTGTTTCCTCTACCAAGGAGGGTGACATGGCACAGTGCCAAGAGTGCTGGCTTCACAGTCAAAGGATCTGAGTTCAAATTTCACTCTAGATGCTTACTACCCATGTTACACTATGAGTGCAGCTTAACTTTCCTGACCTGCTATGAAAATTAAGTCCAGAGTTTACAAAAATGTTTGTAAATAAATTTATGGCTTTTCTTTATCATAAGAGTGATTCAGATTCACTATATATTCTCTTTTCTAGGATCTATATGTACAAAAATATTTATAGCAGCTCTCTTTTAGGACAAAAAAATTGCAAACTGAGGGGATGGCCATCAATCGGGGAATGGCTGAATAAATTGTGATATGTGATTACGATGGAATATTACTGTTCTATGGGAAAAGATAAGCAGGATGCTCTCAGAAAAATCAGGAAAGTCCTCCAAGAACTCAAGCAAAATGAAATGTACTGTATACATAGTAATAGCAATGCTGTGGAATGACTTTACTATTATCAGCAATACAATGATCCATAAATACTCTGAAGAAATTATGACAAATGCTATCCATATCAAGAGAAAAGAACTGTTTGTGTCTGAATACAGACAGAAGCATACTTAAAAAAAAAACTTTTAACTTTTTTTACTTTTAGGGGGTGAAGGAAAATCCATGTTTTCTTTCACAATATAACTTTTATGGAAATATTTTGCATAACTTCACATATGTCTTCTTAATGGGGGTAGGAGGTGGGAGTCGAGAGAAAGAGAATGAATCCAGAGCTCAAAGTTTTAAAAACAAATGTAAAAAACAATACAAACAAAAAACCACTACCAGTTTTACATGTAACTGGGGGAAAACAAAAATATTAAATTAAAAAAAACCTTCACATTTTTGAGGATACTAAGATAAATGTAAAACATCACTTAGCTAACTTTTATTATCATTGAAAAATTATCTAGCTAACTTATGAAAATGAAATAAGGGAAAGTCAAACGTCATCCATTTTAAAGTTACTTAGACATCACAGAATATGAAATTCCAGGAGTAGTAATTACCCTAATTGTGATTTTCCATTAGCATATAAGTTGGATAACAAAGGGAATTATTTCTAAATTTTACAAATGAATAGGGGTCACTATTTTCTACTTGCTGATATGTACTTATTCGGAAGTCTCCCAAACCATGTCTTGGCCATATATCTTTCCAAAGTAGTAGAGAGTTTATAAAATGAAAAGGGAAAATTAACCAAGTCTGATCATAAATTATTCTGGAAATCTTCAAACTTTAGGTAGATGTATAAACTTAATTGAATAAAATCTATTTTGCCTGCCAGAAAAAAAAAGAAAATGGAAAAGAAAAAAAAAAGTTACCTCTAGATCTAGTAAGACCTTTATCCTAGAACATCTACAATTCCAATGCACAGACTTATGGCAATTGCAATCATCTGTGAATAACACCTGAATTTAAAAGATGATACTACAACTTCCATTTTCCCAACTGAAGTTCCATTCCCCCAACTCCCCAACAAAATCTGCATTCATAAAATCTAAAGAACAAATTGAGAGTTCATTATGGACTTATTCAACTTTGTGATTAAG